>NC_056733.1:496179280-496266780 GCF_019279795.1 Protopterus annectens
ACCTTATTCCCATAGTAATGTTACTGCCAGTACAGAATTATAGACTGTGTATCCCACCACCACCCTGTACCCCATAATAAAATTGTTGCCTGTATTGCACTTTGAACATTAATCCCTGGCACCCAATATTTCCCCCCACCCACAGATCCACCTTTTTGATGGGGTTCCTATTGCGTTATCAAATTGCTGAAACTTCAAACCTGAAAACATCAAACACAAGTGTTCAAAGTTTCAGCAATCTGAATTAAAAAAAAAAACAGCTCAATAACTGTTCTAAAAAAAAACAGCTCAATAACTGTTCTAAGCAGGGGACCAAGCCCCCTGCACTCCCCACAAGTTTTATACTTTCGATCACATAAGAGGAACCCTTTTTGATGTTATTTCTGTTATTGCACTTTTAAAGTAAGCATTTGTGTCTAGTGCTTCCCTGACCATGTTTTTATTTGGTAGATGGACATGGCCATTTGACTATGTTCACTTCCACAATGTGGAGGGGATGGTCATGCTGAACTACATGGCCAAGCATTTTCTTGAATTGCTTGGCTGTGTAAATGTCTTTCTGGGGGCAGTTCCAGGGAAAGATCATATGACTAACTGGCATATTCCTCTTTAGCATGGCTGCAGGGCTAACCCTCCACAGTTTTGCATGTATAAGCATGCTTGCTGAATCGCAAAAATGTACCTTGATATGTACACAGATGTGTCTGTGTCATGGTACCTTTATGAATTCAGCACCATGTACATGTCATGGTACCATTATGAATTCAGCGCCATGTATGTGTTATGGTACCTTTATGAATTCAGCCCATATTGTCTTTGTTCCATGAACTGCAGTTCTGCTCCTTTTTGAATTTTTATAAAGTGCCTGTAGTGTGATCAATTAAATAAGCACATCACATGAAAACAAAATATGATTTATATTTCATGTCACTGTTCTCTTCCATGCAGCAGAAAAACCTATACAATTTTGTAGGGGTCACTATACAATATCTAAGACATAATAACAAACTTAAGCAAATTCTTGATTTGGTCAAGAAGGTAAATTGCAAGATATAGAAGTAAAAATGTTTATATGCTATAGATGTATGTAAAGCAGATGAGAGGAAAACTAATTAGGGGTGAAAAAATACTATTTAGAAGCAGAATAAATTGTGGCAAGCAAATTTAACTAAGTATTTAGCAACAAAGGAGAAATTACTATAAATAAGCAAGCAGCCCAGACAAAAAGATATATTGATGGCAGCGTGACTATCCAAGTGATAGTTCACCAGGCATCAGATGGCCTGCTAGAAGTTGTCATATAAACAAATGCATGTTTGTAAACTATTAATTTATCAAGTCGTTTTTTTTTTGTGAGGTGTTGCAAAACATGTCTAATGTTTTCTGCATTAGGCATAAGGCTTGTTATCTCTTGTTTGAGCTTATGTGACAAAGCTGCACTAAAATGTGTCAAAGGATAGACCATTAAATTACATGAGGATTTCCTGAAAGATACTATGAGCACATCACCGCGACTAAATTCTGAAGAGTTAGTCACAGGACTTGTATGGCATCAATTTATAACCCCTTTGTAACAACCAGTTAATTTACATTTCCAGATCTATAAGACGTCCATGTCATGATTATGTTACATGCAGACTATGGGGTCTCTGTCATGGAGAATATTCATCAAGTGCAGCTAAATGAAATATTCAAAACATGCAAACACCTCAATACTAGTCCACAGGAAAACAGATATAATAGGCTTCTGAGCACAACGACATGAGGAATGAAAAATCATTTTCTTTTGCTGCAACACTAATGTATAATGTTTCTGATGGTAAATTGACCTTCTAAAATCTATTCTGTGACAGCTAGGAACAATGTGATTTATCTCTTCCTAAAATATATATTCTTTCCAGTGGTCCTTTTCTCCTTTGAAGACTTGGATGACGTTTATATGCTCTACTACAACTAAGTATAACACTCCCACACCTAGAATACAATTTTAACAATAAATGTTTCCATCTGAGTCTTGGAAGACATTTTATTCTGAAGATATTAATGATACTAATCTTGAATTACATCTCTGAGAAAAATACAGTTTGGCACATGCGGTCTCATTCAGAGTATACACTTTAACATCTGTAAAAGTATTGGCAGTATAATTGCTCTTGCTGTTCAGTTCTGCACTGGCAAAAATAATTGCCCCTCTAAAAGTGGTTTAATTAACTGCCAAAGTGAACACATGCTTACTATATCTACAATTATAAATTTATGTGTTATATATAACTGTCAATATAATTACAAACACATGCATGCAAGTACACACACACACACACACACACACACACACATACAGAGAAATGTGTGTGTGTGTGTTTATGTGTGTGTTTTTGCATTCACCTGTGTGCAGGCGTCTTTTATATGTGATGTCTATCAGCAAGTTTAATACAGCAATGCATATAAATAAACCTATTTAATTATTTCATTAATTTATTCATTTTCTTCTAAATAACCTGCATTGGTAGAAGCATGTTGAGCAATGTAATCTAAATTTCCCTAGCCCCAAGAACAGTCTCTATCTCATCCTATGGGATCCCCACACATTCACAGGCAGGTTATGATAGATCTTATCTACAGTCTGTCTCCTGGGTTGGTCCAGGGTTTCCTCCTAGTGGATCTACAGTAGCTCACCACTAGTGGGTGACACCAAGGAGGTAACTTCACAAGATGGCTAATCTACCTCACATGACTGCTGTCAACATGAAGAAGCAATGGATCTACCTGGGCAGCCAGGCTCCTCATTCTAATACAAACAGAAAGCCCAGCAACCATTTTAATAAACCATATTTCTGGTGGTTATGTTTGTCATCTCATCCTGTCAATCACTATCAGATGATGGAGACAGAGTTGCTTGTAAACTGAGAGCTTTGTCATATGATTCAGGTAAAACTTCATTTCCATGATGTAGCATAATGCCAAAAGCACTGCTAATGTACCCATATCCATATCATTAGCCTGCTCCCCTCCACCTTTACTCCTGAACAAGACCCAGAAATACTGGTACTCCTTCAGCTGTAGTATTTATTTCCCCATTCACCTGTAGAAATTGAATTACAGTTTTCCAAAACAGAAGATGATTTTCATTCCTGCTGCTTCACAATGAATAGTAAATTGATCTTGTACAAACTGGAGACCCAGTCACTGCAGAGTAAAACAAAATCACTGCCTGCAAACAAAACATGCTAACATTGTTTCTCCAGTCTGGATGACCTCCAAATTGTGGTTGTTCCTTGATTTCCATTTTATAGAAGGGGATTAAAGACACGCCCTTGATAAAGTCTTACATTTATGTAATTTATCACTTCTTACGTACAGGGAGCAAATGGCACACAGCAGTGATGCCGGTAAACCATACTCTTGAAATACTTCCCAAAAAGACATTTGAGGTGTCTGATAATATGTCTTCAGCAAGTGCACAAGACATTTATATATGATGTTGTCAAACTCCCCAAACCTTTCCAATATGAGTGCAAGGATAAAGAGTCGATCCATTGCTTCAGGGCTAGGACGGATAGTACATTGTTCCATCTGAATCAAATGCTTAGCTGTTGAATGAAGTCTCTCTTCCTATATAATTGGATATTTTTTGAAAGAGGTTGAGGAGTGGGATATCACTAAATGTATCTCACACCATCTACTCTCCTACTCCACAGAAACCATTCTGCATCTCAGGCTTCACTTGCAATGTGTTGTAGCCCAGGGAACTGCTAGGAATATCAAAGGCTAAGAGCAAAAATTTGGAATACAGAAGTCTTTAAATATCCCTATTAACAGCGCACTATGATCCATGATGTATAGGGCTAATTTACCTACCTATAATATACCCACCTGACTCTATAAAATTAAATAGCATTGGGATATGGAAGACTTTAAAAGTCCCTCCTAACAGTGCACAGTGAAGTAAGATCTACAGGAACTATTTATTTTCCTATAACCTGCCAGCCCTGATTCTATAAGACTAAACTGTACTGGGACATGGAAGGCTTTAAACGTCCCTATTAACAGCGCATGGTGAACCATGATCTACAAAACAATTTACCTTCCTATAACCTATAAGACTAAACTGTGTAGGTGATTGCTTATCTTTAAACCCAAACTGTAATTTGCCTTGTGCTGGAGATTCCTCTAATTGCTAAATAATACCCCCCCCTTTTTTTTTTGCACTGTCACTCTCTCTCTTATCTGCCCACAGTGCATGGCTTAACCCTCATATTACCAATAATGAGATTCCCCACCAGGTTATAATATAATACATTAAGACAGAGTAGGCAAAAGAGGAGGCAGTGTAGCCCTACTCTTTAAAAATCACCTTTCCCTCAAAGCCACAAATCAAATCACCCCCAACTTCGACAATGTTGAAGTGCTACTTACCAAGCTAAACATTAACACAAAAACATATAAATATAATTGGAACCTATATTCCACCCGGGGACAACATTCACACTTTAGAAAACATTTTGAATTGGGCCACAAGTTCCCTATCTCAGGAAACTGTAATAACGGGTGACTTTAATATCGACTGGTCAAACTGCATTTCCCTAAACCCCACTAATCACATCAACCTCTATGGTTTCAGCCAACTCATTCAAAGTCCCACCAAGATATATAAATCATCTAATAAGCACTCTATTGACTGGATCTTAACAATTAACAAATAACCTGGACCACTCTTCTCACTTTGGCTGTCTCCCTGACAGCCTTATTGACCATCTCCCAACCTATCTACTTAAGCAATGAACTAACTCAACTAAACTAACTATTTACCAACAAGTAAGGAACAAAAACACCTAAACCCCAATGACCTCACACACATCATCAAACAATGTGACTGGTGACCACTTAAGAGGATGCTGTTGAATATTTTAATACCACCTTTTTTTTAATCTTAAACACACAGGGTCCTCCCAGGACTTTAATAGTTAAAGCCAACTCTGCCCCTTTGCTAAACAAAGAAACTAGGTCTTTGTTAAAAACAACAGACAAAGCCTGGGAGTATTGGCACAAAACAATCCTATACAGCAAAACAAACTTACCATGAACTAAGAAACAGAGCAAAAAGACAAATTAAACAGGGTAAAATAAATTATTACTCAGACATCTAAACTACACACCGAAATCACCCACAAAATTCTGGTCAGCAATTAACAATATACACTTACCTGGTAAAGCCAGTATACCCCCTCCCAATACTAACAATAGCTCTGACAACATAGCCACCCAATTCAGCATAGACTTTACAGAAACCATTCTTGCTCTCTGTAGCAATCAAACTTCCACTCCTACACCAGCCACCCCTACACTGAGAAATAACATCACCTTCTCCCTTCAACCTGCCTCACCTAACACTATAAAAATACTTCTTAAGAAATTAAAGCCCACTACTCTAGCTGCTGACAACTTACCTGCAGAGTTTTTAAAGCTAGCTGCAGAAGGACTTGCATACCCAGTATCCATTCTTATCGATAGATATATATCTGAGCATCAGATTCCTTCCATTTGGAAAACTTCCCACATTATTCCACTTCATAAGGTAGGCAATTCAAGTGATCTAACTACCAACCAATTGTAATTCTATCCCCCCTGTGTAAGATACTAGAAATAATTGTTCACAAGCAAATCATGGACTATCTGCATGCAAACAAGCTAATAACCAATATGCAGCACATTTTCCGCCTATACCACAGTACTACTACTGCACTAATGTCATTTACTAATACCTTTAACCTCTAAAGAAGCAATAATAAATAACTATCTTCTCTCTTTCATGACTTATCAAAAGCATATGATATGGTCTCACACATCAAACTTATAAATGCCCTCTCTGAATTGAACCTCTCCCACTCTATGTAAGCCTTTCACCTCTTCATCCTGTGACCCTAGGAGTTCCCCAAAGCTCCATATAAGGCCCCTACTCTTCTCTATATTTACAAATTTACAGACATGCATCTGGAGCATTTCTCCCCGGGCCTCCGCTGAAAATTGGCTTCGTTCCAAGTCGGACTTTCCCAGTTAACAAATGTTAAATAAAATAAATAAAATAAAATAAATAACCTTCATACCTCAGCCCTCAAGCTGCAGTAATTCAGTATGTAGATGATTCTACAGTGATATGTGCTGCTATTACCCTACATGAACTACAAACACTAACACAAAAATCTTTCCTTGAAGTAGAAATGTGGCTAACAAACTCCCACATAATTCTAAGCCCCACAAAAAACTAAACTGATGACGTTCCATCCCACAAAAGCTACTGTACTCCTCCCTTCATTCAACATTGTATCAACAAACACCATCATTTCATCCTCACCTCATATCAAACTACTGGGGGTAGAAATAGATAGCAACATGAGATTTGACATCCACATATCCCAAACAATAAAAAAGTACACAGCAAACTTGGCACACTGTGTAGGAATAAGCAGTCTCTTACAAAAAAACACAAAAATTACTATAGCTCAAACTCATTTTATTTCAACTCTACTTTATGCATCACCTATAATAACTAAACTAAGAAAAACGAATTAGCTAACCTAGACTCCTGCTATAACAAAATTGCCAGGTATGCAGCAAATTCAGCCTTTAGGACTCAACTGGTTAGAATTCCCCTAACTTTTACTCTTTAACCAACTAATCAAGGTCCAGAAAATCTTCTATCAACACAAGAATACACTTGCCCTTCACAACCTTCTACAACTAT
This sequence comes from Protopterus annectens, assembly GCF_019279795.1. Classification (NCBI taxonomy): domain Eukaryota; kingdom Metazoa; phylum Chordata; order Ceratodontiformes; family Protopteridae; genus Protopterus; species Protopterus annectens. Next base: position 496,186,023 of record NC_056733.1, read on the forward strand.
ACTCCAGCAAGAGTCCTACACTCTAGAAACAAACCCTTATGCAAATAACAGCCAACAATCTTGCTGGAGACGCCCTCTATTCAAACTGCATTGTAAGGATCTGAAATGCACTACCTCTAAACATAACATCTAACACAGCCTTAACTCAATTTAAACAAATGCTAAAAGCTCATTTGTCCAAACAAGTGGTTATGTCCATTCACTGCTCCCGATTAAACTGTCTCTCTCAGCTAAGGTAGTTTACCTCCTCTACGTAGACTCTGATGCTCCATACACACATAGGATCCTTGACCTCCAATAATCTAGCAGTACAATGTGCTCAGAAAACTCAATATGTGCATTTCTAACAATTGGTTGTATAAAAGCTATTTAAAATGAGTATTAATTCTGTATACAATGCTATAGTTTCACATATGTAACCTCTGTGATATAGTATGTTCTCATAAAACTGTCAGTTTGTTTGTATTTTATACTTTAAAGTCTGTCTATAATTTTTATGTACTATGTGGAGCTTTCTCCCCAGACCTTCGCTGAAAAAGGACATATGTCCATTCGACCTTTCCTGGTAAACAAATGCAAAATAAAATAAATAAGTAAATAACTTTTATAAAAAATAGGGAACATCATCACAATTTGACAGTGCGGAGATATCTACCCAGCTTTTCACATAATACTACAAAGGCATATTATCCACAATATTCAACTTGTCCAGTCCCTTCAGCATTTATGGACAAATCAAATGCCACAGCTTTGCTACATGAGAAATTACCTCATCTAATGAAAAGGATCTAAATCATTCCTCTGCTTCTGGAAATGGCCTTTCAGAAGGAGTCAAGTCCAACTTTCACAGGATTGCAGAAGCTATTCCTTACAACTTTTAGCAGTATTCCAGACAAGGTCAGCATTTCACAAATTTGGGCAAACATTTTCCCTCAATGTTCTAAGTCACCAGTCTGCCAGAAGCATTTTGAGTTTGACTGAAAATAATTCTCTGTAGATTCAACCAATGTTTTCCTACACCTGGACCTTTTCTTTGACAACTACTGTATCTACCACCCCCTCGACTTTGTTGGTACCCACTAGTCAAATACAAAGACACACCTGCTGACATTGCATGGAAGGCCAGTTTCTTTAACCTTACAACTTTTTCACTTCTAGGTTTCAACAGGGTCTCCACAGTTTCTTCAGTAACAAACACTGTCCACCACTCTTAAAAATGTGTTGTTCAAAGCACCCAATGAAAACAGACAGACTGTAGTACAGAACACAAGCAACAATCGCAATTTAATTAATGCTGCCTAGAATCAATGATGGTAATTTGTAGGACTCTATGAACATGGGCTGGAATTTAGAAAGGGTCACCATAAGCAGTAAGCCTTCTACAAGTGGACAAACCTTTGCAGTAATTCTTTCTGATTTAGGGACCACTTTACCTCAGTAATTTTTTTTTTTGGAGCATCACTACAGAGGGTGGCCCAGCTGGTTGTGGTACCTGGTAATGAGGCAACCGAAATGAGTGGCTAATCCAAATTAACCATTAGTTCTCCACCAGAAATGTCTGAAGCTACTGATTTACACTGTTAAGCACTACAGGGAATCATTTGGCTATATAAATTGCCACTGTCACCCAAAAAAATGTAACTTGACCAAAAGATGCCAGTCACCCATTGAAGTCAATGGATGAAGCTGCACTGCAAGTAAGTTCAGCAAAGTTGAGGGGGGGTATCATTGTGTGCATGTCTGTGATAGTGTGTCCACATCAGTAAGAGTATGAATGGAGTTGGATGAGTGCATATGTGTGTGTTGGAGCATGAGTGTAGGTGACTAGGGGAGTGTGCCAATGAGTCTGAGCTAGAGTGTGGCAGGGTGATGTTGATAGTGTTTGTTTGAGTGTGCGTGTGTTTGTAAATGTCGCTGAGTGTGAATGTGTGTTGGGGGGGGGGCTTTCCATACCTATGAACATTGATGCTCAGGAATTCTGGACAAAGCCAGAAGTAATAGGGGGACAATTTTTAAATATTACCTTAATTAAATATTACCTTCATTCACTCAAAAATCCAGCCACTGAGGATGCACAAGCCAGTGCATTTCTTCGTGCCGGTCCCCAGCCCAGATAAATAGGGAGGGTTGCGTCAGGAAGGGCATCCAGCATAAAACATTTGCCAAATGAGATATGCAGTAAACAATACAGATTTATACTTTAATTCACTCAAACAAATTAGCAGAATAAAAGGTGTTGCATCAAATTCATTTTTAAACAATAAGATGTATTAAATTCCATTACTGACTGACTGACTGTAATCCTCAAGGATTTAGTGCAAAATCTCAATTTTACAGGGAGGGGATAGAGCATATGTATGAGGCAACATCAGGGACATTTTACAAACTTGTGGACAGTTGAGAGATATGGCGCTTGTGCCAATGTAATGTATTGGCTGTCAGAGGACACTATGGCAGCAATTCAACTTTGGTACTGGTGGTACAAAAATGTGATTCAGAGACATGTAAATTAGCTGGTAATATGACTTCCTTTATTGAAGTTAAAGTTATCTCTGAATCACATTTTTTCAGTTATATAAATTGATCTATCTGTGGTAGACACCTAATGAGACTGTAGTCCTCATTTGCTTGGAGGAATTGGTTCTTAAATGGCAAAGATGGAGGGCTTGGACCACAGGTGGCACAGTTGTTACCAGTTACCACTGCTGCTTTCTTATTGAGGTGCCTTTTGTTTGAAGGCTGAAAGTCTTCCTTCTGTTGTCAGTTTTTTTTTCCAGTAGCTCTTATTTCACCACTTATCACAATATCATGCAAATAGGCAAACTCTGCATTGCTTGTTGGTATGTATGTGATATGTGACTGAGAGTTTTTCTAACCTGTGACAGATAAGCATCCTGTTCAAGCCTGAGTGTCTGCCACTGCTACTGGGATAGACTTCGGCTTGAGCCTGAGGGCTAGGGAAGGGCTCTGTTTAATGTGAATAGGAAGCCTATTGCAAAGAAAAGGTAATCTCTGTGACACATATCTATCTCTCTCTCTCTCTCTCCAGCATGGTTTGTTTGAATCACTGACTAAGTTTAGATCCCTAGATCAGGTGACCCTCATACTGTTTGACTGGTGGATGTGTAGCAACTCCAACAGGGCTAGATTTGTGAGTGCCTTGTAGGTTAGGACACACCTTATTAGTCGGTAGGAGACAGAGTAAAGGGATAAAGCCTTTAGTCTATCTACACAGGACATGTTGTTATTACCTTGTATTTTCTTTGTGAGGAACCCCTGGAATCACTCTATAAAGCCCTACTATTAATCAATGACAACTTCCTCCACCAAAACCTAACCATTCAATAACATCCTCTTACATCTCCTACATTGCATACCCTAAACCCCTCACTAACCACCATTATACTCTAACCTCTCTCATCCTCATATTATTAATTTGATCTACATCTCAACAAACAAAACTCCATGAATACTTGACAAACTACCAAAAGACAAGTGATTCCAATCTATCCCCTTCATCCACCCTGTTCAATATAGGTCCCCACTTATATAAAAATGTATTTATTTATTTAACATTTGTTTACTGGGAAAGTCTGACTTGACAGAGGTCCTTTTTCAGCAGAGGCCCGGGGAGAAAAACTCCATGAGTAACAGTAAATTTTCATGCACACATTACAATAATCAATAAAGTATAAAGTAAACAAAATGTAGTATACATAAGAACATACAAATTTGTTACATCTTGACAACAAAACCTAAGGTTTGAACATAGCTAGTACTATTTATAGGTATCACCATAACAACCAAACCAACACATTCATATAAGTGTACTACTGATTTTACTACTAGTAGGAGATGTTCACCCCCCAGCCTTGGGCACTCTCAGGCACCAAGTTACTCCACAAATAATAAATCAACCCTAACTAAAACCTAAACTCGTCTCAGGACAAAATTAGAAATAGCAACAACAAACTCAGTCTATTTCATGTGAACATTGAAGAATTGCAAACAAAATTGCAGAACTACATGGCTGGATAAAATATCAACCCCACAAAAAACAAAGAAGAAGATAAAATATTAAAACCACCACAGATGCCACAGATATCACAATGCTGAGGAGTTTAATGTATCACAAACAACATAAGTGCTTTTGTCTTATAAGCAAGGACTTCATCAGATACAATCAAAACGTGCAGCCAATAAAGATATAGTACTTGATCACATGAAATAATATAACCATTAGAAGATATTAACCAGTTTTCTACCAATCTAAAAAATATATGTACATATGTATACCTGTAAATTAAATTTCTCATCATTACACAATAAATAGTATGATAAATAAGTAATACATAAAAATATATTTATGTTTGAAATATAAGAAATATCCATTAAACTAAATATTCATAGGCCGTAATTTTAAGATACATTAACTGATGTCTTGTCATTCAAGCCTTGGGGAGATGTTGCATTTAATTTGATCTGCCAAACAATTCTCTAGCCTCAGTCATTGTTCCTTAATACCCACTTCTTATAGGTTTAGGAACTTTTTCCACCACATAAAATAAACATTTCTTAAAATCAGTACATACTGTAGAATGTTTAAATAATGCATTACTAACATCCTTTCTTTTAATTGCATAATAATGCTCATAAACTCTGTGTTTTAGCCTTATTTCTGTCTCACCAACATAAAAACCATCTCAGGACATACATAATGTAATATAGACTACACCTGCTATTTTACAATTACATTTAAAATTGTTCTTAATGCTTCTTGGATAATATTTAATTATTATATTAGAAACATATTGGTTTAGAATATGTTAATCTTATTGTAAAAATAATACTCATGTTTTGAGTATATTAGAGGTTGATATTAATCTTATATAATGCAATGTATGCAGAATTACTATTCAGTTTTCTGGTCAATTTTATGAGATTTATGATAAAGTTGATAGGAAATGTGATATGAATCATTTAAGAAAGACTAAAAAGTTTATTAGGGACAAAATTGCCTATGAAAAGAGAGAATTATATTCTGATCTGAGGGGTAATTATGGGACCTACGATAAATCAATAATTCCTATCGAAGATGTTAGAGTTATGGAACATGATTTTATATATATATATATATATATATATATATATATATATATATATATATATATATATATATATATATATATATATTTATTATATTTTATTTATTTTACATTTGTTGACCAGGATAGTCCGACTGGATACATGTCCATTTTCAGTGGAGGCCCGGGGAGAAAAGCTCCAACAGAGTTACAATGACAGATAGTTACAAAATAGAGTTTAAGATGAACAAAAATGAAAAAGAAAAAAGCAATTTACATACTATCATAAACTATCATAAACTACCATACTCTAGCAAATGCAGAGTACTACAGTTCATTATACTGTACATTAATAACATGCTAGCAAAGTCATTAGGACAAATTATAGCTTAAGAGTTTGGCTAACATACATTGTTCTTTTGAGGTTAGGTATCCCCTCTCTAGGTTGATCTTTTTGGGATTGGATAATAGTAAGAACTAGTATGGGCTTGGTTTACTGCAAAGAGCTAGTCTGGGTTTGTGCAAGGACAAAGCCAATGTGACTTATAATGGAGTTTTTGACTCTTTTTGAATTGAACTAGTGAAGTTATAAGCATGAGGTTGTTGGGGAGGGAGTTCCATATTTTTCCAGTGGTATTGGCAAACAGAGCGTCACCACCTAGGTTGTAAGATTTAATTGTTTGGACAACGAGTCTATTTGCTAAGCGAAGGCAACTTAGATTGGTGTAAGGAATTATTATATTTTTTAGAGCAGGGATGTTCTCGGGTTGTTTAAGGATTTTAAATGCTTCTATGAGTTGGTACAGCTGGAGAAGATTTGGAAGTTCTATCCAGCCAAGTTTTTTCAGGTTAATACAATGTTATGTTCTGTAGAGCAAGCCAGTTACAAATCTGGCAATATGATTATAACAAGATGAGAGTTTGTTTAGGTCAGATTTGTTAAGGTTAGTAAGCACATCAGAGGTGTATAGTAGGGTAAAGAGAAGGTGTGAGCAGGTAGTGGCTGATCTTGCAGTTGGAGTTAGGAAGGTTTTTATCATGTATAAGGACCCAAGTTTCTTGTTTACTGACTTAATGGTTTGGTTGATATGCATAAATAAAAATAAATAATAAATAAATAAGTTACTCAAAAAAGCAGGAGGAGTAGCAATAATGTACTTTAGTAGCATAAACCTCTCACCCTTCACATCTCCTATACCTTCCTTCCCCTGTGCTGAACTACTTCTAAGTAACTGTATGTGTGGCAGCCTTTATATTCCACCTGGAGACACTATCAGCACATTAGAAAACATCTGATCCTGGCCATCTGATAATGTACATACAGACACAATTATACTATGTGATGTTAACATCAACTACTCAAGTCTGACCTCTGAGATAATAACTTCTATTATAAATCTGTACAATTTCTCCCAACTTAACAGTGATCCTACCAGAATCAACCTGACAAATGGTGAAACTACCATCCTGGACTGGTTATTAACAAGTCTCCCTAATAGTAATAATAATAATAATAATAATAATAATAATAATAATAATAATAATAATACCTTTTTCCTCTTTCTATAACTTACTTTATCCAACTGCTCTTCTTTCTGTACCCTCCCTCTAGTTCACTACATCCCTCCTCTACTACTATCTTCTTTTGCACCATTCCCTCTTCTGACCTGCGGTCCCTTGTGTAGTCACCCCTCTCTACTTTTTACTCTCACTCTACTTTCCCTCAGTTCTGAAGCCCCTGCACTTATGCATTTCTTCTTCTAGCCATTAATCTAATTATACCTTGTTTCTTTTCATTATATTACCTACAACCTTAACTTCCTTCCTGCTTACCTGCTGGATTTATTATTGTTGTTTCTCCTGTTACAATCTATTACTACACTTTTTGTATATATAGCTATGTACTATTCCACTGAGTACATTATGTTCTTCTTATCCATTGTATCCATAAGACTGTTTTGCTCTTTAATATTGTTAATTTGTCTCTATTTGTATGTATTTGTATGTCTAATTGGGGCTTTTCCTCTTGGGTCTCCACTGTAAAAGGACAAATTCTTACCCAGCTGGACCAATCCGGTTAACAAATGCGAAATAAATAAAAAATATAAGCTCCCATACCACCTTAGCTAGCATACCTAATGACCACCTGCCCATATATGCCACAAGACAACGCCATTCTTCTCCCAGGGAACACACTCACAACATGACGAACTTTGCCCCACAGTTGTTTAACACCTCATTACAATCTCACAACTGGAATATCCTAAATGTATTCCCATTAGATAATGGTGGTGGAATGAAGGAGTACAGGAGAGTATACAGAGAAAGAGGTTGGTGAAGAAGAAGTGGGATTGTCAAAGAGATGAAGAAAGTAAACAACAGTATAAAGAGATGAGGTGCAATCTCTATTCTTCCTTGTTTCCACTATTGCTCTCCTAACCTCTGTCCCATTCCTAGCATAATATCTAAAACAAAAATGTGGCTTGAAGTAATGTTACTGCAATATGGAACACTCTCTTCCAATTTACAATTAGTTTTTCTTAAGAATTCTACTTTTATATGTACTTTCTCGATTTTTTATAACATTGTGTGTACTGAAATGTATGCTTCTAAGATCTTTACCTGATAAATTAGTAAAATGTTTTTCTTTTATTTGGAGCTTTTCTCTCTCTCTGGGCCTTAATTGCAGATGAGTTATTTTCAACCATTTGAACTTTCACAGTAAACAAATATAAAATAAATAAGTTAGCAACCCTGCAGCTATGGGTGTACATTTCTTCATTTATTTCCCCAAGATATATTATATTGATAAACTGTATATTAGGATACATTTTATGTGATGTTTCCTGGCTGTCTTTTGTATCTTACTTATTTAGTATGCATTCTATGAGTTTGTTGTTTGTTTATTTATTTAATTATTCTCCCGTTTTCAGTGGTGGCCCAGGGAGAAAAGTTCCAATGAAGTTAGAAAAGTTACAAAAAAGTGCAAAGAGAAAAAAAGAATAGATCAATACAATCAAAACAGAGGTTAATACAATTTGATTTCTGTTGGAACATCATACAATAGTAAACTATTGCATTTACATATACATCAATATACAAATTTCATTTACATAGGAGTGATGAAAAGCAGTATATAGTTACAAATTTACAGTGCTGGCCAAATTAATAGAAATATTGACACATAATGGAAATTCCTTAGTTTCTTGAATGATTTTCAATCTGGCTTTTTCAGAAATTTACAAAACTATTTCAGTTGGCTAAATCTTTAAGAAAAAAGTGTTTAACATGAAATTACTACATGTCACTTACCTACTTAAAGAAAAATTACATCATAATGATGCGGCTCCATAGTCTTAAAAAACTGGTAAATTAGCTGACTTAACACCATGGAAGTGTGCAAAAGTTGAGACTCTGCTCAAGGAAGGTGTTCCTGGATCAGAAATCACAAAGAAGGTCGGAGTTAGTCAATCTTCTGTCAGCCAAATTCTGAAGAAAATGAATACCGGTGAAGGGTTGTTGCCTAAACGTTCTGGCAGATGGGGTCGCAGAAGGTCCACAACTCCTCGGGATGATTTGTATCTGATCAGAGAATGATGTAAGAATCACAAGGCATCAAGTAGATAGCTGCAGGGGATGCTGGAACAACATGGTGTTACAGTGAGTTCCAGAACTGTTCGATGGTGACTTCTGGATGCTATGCTTTGAGCTTGCAGACCTCTGAAGAAACAGAAATTGTCCAACCAAATGAAGATAAAAAGGCTGCACTGGGTGAAAGACTTTCAAAATTGGTCAGAAGAATATTGGAAATGAGTTGTCTTTAGTGACAAGAGCACAATACAGTGTTCGGATCAGCAAGTACAATATGTCAGATGACAAACTGGAGAGCAGATGAGAGACGACTGTATTCTTCAACGCGTCAAGCTTGGTATTTGTCAGTTTCTATTGTGGTTTTGTCATTTGAAGTAATATTAAAAGTAATATTAAAGCGTGTACTGGTTGCTGAAAGAGATCTGGGCATGAAAAGTATTTTTTTTAATTTAAGATTAGTTAATGAGCCTTTAGCCTTGATTCTTTGGAAGTGATGGTTATTGAGTAATTTCCAGAAGTAGTGGAAGGGCTGAGGTTGAGCAGATGATGGTGGCATCATCAGCATATTATACTAAGGTGGCAGGATTGCTGGCTTTGTACCAGCTGTTTGGGAAAATATTGAAAAGTACTGGGCCTATAATTGACCATAGTGGTACACCGACAGAAACAGGAAAGGAAGATATGGTAAAAAATACAAGTGTAACTATTACCTAGTACTAATATAAAGTAGTTAGTAGTGGTCCACTTTGCTTTTTGTACTACTTAACCCTGTTATTATGGGGTATATTTCTACCATTTTGCTGCTACTAGTGTTAATAAACTATTGATGCTTATTTTGTTTAAATCTGTAAGCAGGAGGTATCAACAAACAGCTGCTGTCATAGCTCCCAATATTCAATCCTTGCCTTCCATGGCCCACCTTGCACAAAATGAGGAATGTTTTTAAAAACAAAAGTAAAAAAAAAATCTTAAAACCTTTATACACCTTAAAATGCCTATCTAATGTATTGCTTACATCATTGTTCTTTGTTGCATAAATCCTGACTTTTAAAGCCTGTTCATTTTTTTTTTTCACTTAAAAAGATGGACAGGTAATGCAACTGCATAGATACACCACCCTCTCTGAGTTACAATCATACCATCAATTCACTGCTATAGCCTTAGGGTAAATATTTACTGTGATGTTTGTTGTACCCAATGCACAATTGCTCTGTGAAAATGCATTACAATTTTTCATTCCTTTCACACATTCTCCTCTAGAATTTTCAAATTAATTTCCATTTTTCCTAAATGATTTTATATTTCTTCAGTTTTTGTATATATAAATAGGAACTTCACTGAGCATGCTAGGATATCTGAGTGATATCTGTTCTGTGAAAATGCATTGAAGTTCTTCAATCCTTTCACACATTCTGCTCTAGAATTCTCAAATTCATTTCCATTTTTCCTTAATGATTTTATATTTCTTCAGCTTTTGTATATATAAATAGTATCCTCACTGAGCATGCTAGGATATCTGAGTGATATCTGTTCTGTGAAAATGCATTACAATTCTTCATTCCTTTCACACATTCTGTTGTAGAATTCTCAAATTAATTTCCATTTTTCCTAAATGATTTTATATTTCTTCAGCTTTTGTATATATAAATAGGATCCTCTCTGAGCATGGTAGGATATCTGAATGATATCTGTTCTGTGAAAATGTATTACAATTCTTCATTCCTCTTATATTTTCTACTCTAGAATTTTTAGTTTCATTTCTACTTTTCATAAATGATTTTATATTTATACCCCCTTTGTATACATAAATAGGACCCTCACAGAGTATCCTAGGAGATCTGAAGGAGCAAATGCTGTTTTTCAATTTCTAGTCATGATTTTCTATATTCATAATTCCCTTTATTAAAATGAATAATCATGGCCTTAGAACAATAACAAAAAAATCATTCTAAGAAAAAGGGAATTTGTTGAAAAAACAACAGTGAATGTTTCACTCAAAAAATTATGGCTAATTACAGTAACTTTCTAACAATGATTTTGGATATCAAGTTAAAACCATGATTCGTGATTTCATAATTATATAATATGTCCCCATACAGCCCTTGATGAAATTGTATTGGAGAGAAAATTAAAGAATGTACGGATATTTATTGTAGAACAGCAAATTTAAAAAAAATATGGAATACCAGCAAACTGTTTATTGCAGATGGCGTTTATACCCATAAGACCTCTATCTAAAGAAAACTTATACAATCAATGTGTAGATAAATTATAAATGATCTGTGCACACCTTCTACTTGAGGTTGCCATTTTCATCATCAGGTGATGATCTGGAATTCAGTATGGGATTGGGAATGCTGTATCAGAAGGAAGAAGTTATACCGGGTAAAAACACCACTTTCACCAACCTGGGTAAGTACGAAGAAGAGATGTCAGTGGGCAAAGATATACAGCCTTGGATTAATAGCACAACAAACCTTAACCTACTCACCACTAGAAGTCTGGGTGTTGTAGTCTCAGTGACTGTAATCTTTAAACGTCATACACTTGACCTGTCCTGAGTCCTGGTAGAAGTTCTTCCAAAGGTGGAATTTGAACTCATCTCTATAAGAAGGACCTGATAGGTATTCCAAGAACACCTAACTTAGTAGATAAATACTAGGCTATCAGTCTGCAAAGTATTACAAGCCTAGTCAATATGCAGAGGTAAAAAAAAAAACCCCTGTACCTTACATCTGTGAAGTTGAGCCCTTAACCATTATGCAACCCTCAACCCCATTAATAGATAGATATTTGGCTATTTGTAGACTATTACAAGTTTACCTAATAATCAGATGTCAGAATCAAACCCTATTCATTTTATCTGTGAGATAAAGACCCTAACCATTATGCCAAACCCTTCTACTTTATTAATTACTATAACCACTACTTTTTTGTTATTGATTGCAAACTGGGTAGCATATTTAATTCAGACCATAATGATAAATGACATATAGCACTTACAAAATTTATTTACAGCATCCTAGTACTTGGCCTAGGTATCACATGGATGCATACAAGAAAATGCAAAGGCACTCAGTTAAGTCAAAATAACAGACCAGCAAAGAAGCAAAAATCAATCAAGAGCAATTAAGCAATCAGCAATCCAAGAAACATTCTAAATTTAGTTCCTAGAGCTACACGCTAGTCATTTTCATTATAAGCTATATTGCTCTTTATAGCAAAGTTTGCTTAACAGTTGTTCATGTCATATTATTAAAAGTAAACATTTTAACGCAATGAATATTTCTTATAACCATGATTTTGTTGAACTTGCACAGGAATTTAATATTTGGAATTCTACCTATAACTTTACCTGCTCCAGAAATCTATTTTGGATAGCACTATTACCTTATTTTATTGTATTTTCATTTGTTAACCAGGTTTAGAATGATGATCCAAATGGACAATTTTCAAGCTCAGCCCAGACAAGAGAGAGATAAAAATTGATGAAAAACAGTGAACACATTTAGATACATAGTAATTGTAGTTATGATATTGTGATATTTACAACAGAAGGAGAAACAATAGCATAGCTATAAAGTTATACAGCGTAGTACTTATTATGTTATTGTCTATCAAGTATTGTAGAGGCCAAAGATGGCAAGATGTTCTTCAAAAAATACACAGCTGCTGATGTAATAACACAACCTGACATTTTATGTCAGAAAATGTGGAATCACAAGTCTTGCATGAATATATATATATATATATATATATATATATATATATATATATATATATATATATATATCTGGTTCATAGGCTCATAGGTAGGTACTAGGCTATCTGCTCAAAGACATTTATAAGCCTAGCCGGAATGTGGTGGCTTTCGCCGCCCCCTTAGATTAGTTCCCTGTGCCTCTGTCCAGCAGAGCCATTGAAGTGATCCCTTTGGTAAACTTTCTGTTTCCCATCAACTCATCAAGGTTTCTCTTGAAGAGGGTTAGTGAGGAGCTCTGCCTAATGTAGATTGTAATCTTGTTTCAGAGCATGGGAAGTCTCTGGGACAGGAATCTATCCCTCCAGCATGTCCTATTTATTGTTGTGTTGAGGTTTAGATCCCTGGAGTGTGTGGCATGAGGGGATATGGTTTTCTTTAGGTGGGGCATGTCCATCAATTCTGGGTTGGACATGGCCTTGTATGTCAGGCAGAGATCACCTCTGAGTAGGCGGTATGCAACCGAATACAGCTGGAGTTTCTTCAGTCGAGATGCATAGGGCATCTGCTTGAGACCAGTGATCCTCTTGGTGAAGAATGTCTGTGGTCTTTCCAGTTGTTGCAGGTGTCTTGTAAGGTACATCCCAAATGGGGCATTGTACTCTATGATGGGTCTGATGAGTGATGCGTAGAGGGGCCCAATGACCTCGTTTGATCTGGATGCAATCCCTTTTGTGATTAGGTGGGCCACATAGAAGGATTTTCTAACCAATTTGGCAATGTGATTATCAAAGGTTACTATCTACTTTGGTCCCCAGATCCCTTATTACATCTTCTGTATTTAGGGGGCTACCACCTATGTGGTAGCTTGTGGGTACTTTGTTTTTTTCCAAAGGGGATGACTATGCACTTTTTGGCATTTAGCTTGAGACCATGGTTTTGACACCAGGTATCTGTCTCAGTGAGACCCTTTTAGAGGATGTCTGTGTCAGCTGGAGAGTCAATTATAGCCCCTAGTTTGCAGTCGTCTGTGAACTTGGTGAGCCATAGTCCTCCTGTGCTTTCCTGTACCTCTGAGTAGTATATGCCGAACAGGATGGGTTCTTGGACTGAGCCCTGGGGAATGCCACTTGTAACAGGTTTAGAGTCAGACCTAGCTCCTGCAACTCTTACCATGTGGGTTCTGTCCATGAGCCAGTTGGCAACCCACCTCATGATGTAGGGTTCATGTTCAGGCTGGTGAGCTTGTCTATAATACCTGAGGGGGGAATAGTGTCAAAGGCCTTTGTGAGGTCTAGGTAGGCTGTGTGGACCACCTTTCTCTTGTCTATAGCCTTGGTAACTGACTCAAAGAAGTCCACCAGGTGTAGGAGGCATGATCTGCCCTTAACAAAGCCGAACTGGGTTGGGTCCAGTGTTTGGAGGTTTCCAATGTCTCTGTTAATGAGATCCATGATGATGCGCTCCATAGCTTTTGCAGACCAAGCTAGTCAGACTTATAGGGCGATAGTTCCTGGGGTCTGTTGTGGCTCCACCTTTGTGGAGCAGAATAACCATTGCTGTGCTCCACTCTGTGGGCATGTAGCCTGTGGAAAGGCTGAGTTTAAACAGTGTGTTTAGGTGAGGGGTTAGTTCATCTTTGAGCTCGTGTAGGACACAGCCTGGGACACCATCTGATCCCATTGATGCTGTGTTTTTGGCTTTGGAAAGGGCTGTTTTAACCTGAGTGTCTGTGATTTCAAGGAAACTCCATTCTTCTGGTATAGTTATGGGCTCTTTTGGGGGTGAGAGGGGGATGAAATTTGCACTGAACCTGTCTGCCAGGATGTTGGCTATATCGGTCGGTTCACTCTATTTTCTGCCATTCTGCACTAACTCCGAGCAGATCTGAGAATTGCCACTTAGATTCTTGACATAGCTAAGGAATGCCTTGTGGTTATCTTTGGAGTCCACTGCAATTTTTCTTTCAAAGTTAGCCTTGGATGATTTTATGAGGGAATGTAGTTTCTTGCTGATACTGATCAGGGATGTCTTCACTTCTTGGGATTTTACTCTTTTCTGTACTAGTTTCCTCATTCTATTGTATAGCGTGTTTATGGCAGTGGTCCACCAAACTGGTTTCCTTTTCTTGGAGGAGTGAGGTTTTGTTTGGGATAGCACGATCCATGCATTCTTGTAGGTGCCCGTAGAGTGCATTAGTAAAGGATTTTGCAGCTTGGACAGCATTATCCTTTAGCATGTGGGCTTTGAAACTTCCCACCTTGGCCTTAAGTAACGTGAAGTTTGCTTTTGAAAAGTTTTTCACAGTGGTTTCTTTGACCAGGGGTGGTAGCAGAATGTGGATATCCAGAGTGATTAGTTTATGGTCAGATCTAATCAGTGAGGGGTTGACCTCCGGTGTGGAACACCGCTCGCCCATGTTGGTGATGATCAGGTCCAATATGTTGACACCTCTGGTGGGGGTGTTAACATGTTAATCCAGGGAGTTTGAGTTTATAAATTCTAGGAAATGTTGGGCCAGGGAGTTCGTATTTGAGTAGTTCTCCCAGTTAATGTTTGGATAATTTAAATCACCGAATATCAGGGTGTATGGTAGGGCCTTTATGTTTCCCAGTGTTTCCAGGAATGTGGAGTGGGGGTCCTGGGACATGTTGGGTGATCTGTAGCAAGCTATAATTTGAATAGCAGTTTTGCCCATTGTTAGTTGCACGTGGATGATCTCTGAAGCATCATGTTGTGCTACTAACCTGGAGGTGGGGGTGTCCTTGATGAATATGGATACTCCCCCGCCTTTTGTATTTCGGTCTGGGTTTTGTGGCCAAAATGTATGGTATGAGTTGTAGCCTAGTAGTGCTGGGGTGCTCTCTGGAGCCTTAAACCAGGTTTCTGTTCCTGCACATATATCGATTTTCTCCATAATGAGGAATGCCTCAAGTGCATGGATTTTGAGGTTTAGACTTCTGGCATTGAGCAGCATTATCCTCAGTTTTTTGCTACTTGTGCTATTTACGGCAGTGGGTTTGTCTTGCCTTGCCTAAAAAAGGCACTATGGGGGTGGCAAGAGCCTTGGCCAATATTCGAAAGCCTAAGGGTGACAGGTGCAAGCCATCTCTAGCAAAGCAATGTGGCTTGTCGAGCATGTCATCCCAGGCTGACAGACACTGGATCTCCTTTGAATGACTTAGCCAATTGTTGAAATTGATAATTATTTCTCTATATCGTGGTATCATTCTTGGTGAGGGCAGGATGCTACTCAGCCTCAGGGTCATACCAGCCTGGGCTATGTGTCAGAGAGCTCCTCCATGTCTCTTTTCATGTAGTCCAGGGAGGTACGGCTCAGGTCATTCACACCAGCAAAGACAATGACAGAGTTATATTTGTACTTGTTCTGGAGAGACCTGAATGCTTGTATTGTGTGCTGGATCCTGGCACCCAACAGGCAATCAACAGTAACAATCTCCTTGTTCAGCCTAGTGAGTGGGACGTCAGTGTGCCTGACTATAGAGTCACCTATCACTAGTGTGTTGGGTATGTTATTTTGCCTTAAGGGCTGTGATTGTGTGGCACACTGGTTTTGTGAAGTATGTGTTTCATGGTTTGTGTTGGGGAGAGGAGGTTGTTTGGATGTCTGCTTTGGAGGTCTCACTTGCTTTTGCAGATTTTTATTTAGAGCCTCCGAGTATGTTTTTGTGTATTTATGTGTGTTTTTTGCCAGTGCTGGTTTCGTAGGTCTATGTGAGACTGGTGGTGTGATGCAAGTAATTCCCTTCTCCTCTTGACTGTCTGGTCCAGTCTTGGGTTGAGAGAGCTTAGCCTCCAGTTTGGCTGTATAATTGCATCTCTCACATGTATTAGTGTTTGGTGGAAGAAGGAGAGGGTTGTCTGTGTACATGAGGCAATTGTTCCATTGCCTCAAAATGCCCAGATTCACCAGTTGGACTGGAGTGTATACCTGGAACTGCCCTTTGGACATGCCTGAATAGGTACAGTGAGCTGTTTTACTGATTGGCTGGTAAGGTCGAATAGAGAGCCTTGTCCCTCTCTACAGTATAGGTGGGTCTAGTGCTAAGGTTTAATAGTGCTTGCTATGAGTTTGGGCAAGTGCAGGGATGAGAAGTCAATGATGTGAGTGCTTAAGTTGAAAGTTTGTCTAGTTCCAAGGGAAAAATTGAAGAGTAGACTTTGTGGAAGTGGGAATAGTTATACCCTAGCTAACTGACGCTGCCCGGCGTGCAAAACCATGTAAATGCGGGTTTTATAGCAGGGAATTGAAAGAGATGCAAATTAGCCCAAAATGGCCAATAAACTACTAATTACTGGGCTGAAACCACTCCTCCAGGGACAGATAGGCTGCTCAAAGCTTCTCCCTCACAGTGAACAGAGAAACTTCCTTCTATCCAAGTAAGGTATGGGCAAACACAGAAACTTGTAACACAGCCCTGAATTCAGCACCAACCTGAAAACTTGACTAAACTAGCTTAGAAAGGTGGGAAAACAAGTATTTTTTTTTTCAGAAAATAAAGCAAATACAATCAAAAAAACACTTTAAATGCACATAAATGGCTATCACACTTGAGTGTGTAGCCTATAACAGTTAAACAGGTAATCTAAACACAAAAATGACTTTGTTAAAGTGCACGCAGTAAAATAAGTACAATATGTAGCTGAAACACTCTTTTTAAATCACAGAAACTCTAGAAAATCTGCGTTTTTAGGCAGAATTAGCTAAAGGCAGCAAGAAAATGCAGAAAAATTATACTTAATCACTCCAAAATCTCTCTTTTGTCTCCCTGCTGCTGTAGAACTCTGCAGGGCACCAGGCAGGAGCTGGCTGAACTGTATACTACTACAAAAACCTTGCAAATTCTGGTTTTATAGCAGGGAAATGAAAGAGATAGAAATTAGCCTAAATGGCTAATAAACTACTAATTTCTGGACTGAAACCTCTCCTCCATGGACAGGTAGGCTGCTCAAAGCTCCCCTCTCTCACAGTTAACAGAGAAACTTCCTTCTATCCAAGTAAGGTATGGGCAAACACAGAAACTTGTAACACAGCCCTGAATTCAGCACTAACCTGAAAACTGGACTAAACTAGCTTAGAAAGGTGGGAAAACAAGTATATTTTTTGTTTTTTGTTTTTTTTTTCAGACAATAAAGCAGATACAATAAAAAAAAACACTTTAAATGCACAGAAATGGCTATCACACTTGAGTGTGTAGCCTACAAATGTTAAACAGGTAATTTAAACACAAAAAAAACTTTGTTAAAGTGCAGGCAATAAAATAAATACAATATGTAGCTGAAACAAGCTTTTTAAATCACAGAAACTCTAGAAAATTAGCATTTTAGGCATAATTAGCTAAAGGCAGCAAGAAAATGCAGAAAAATTATACTTAATCACTCTCTCCCTCTCTCTCTCTCTCTCTATATATATATATATATATATATATATATATATATATATATATATATATATATATATATATATATATATGCATATATATATATATATATATATATATATATATGTATATGGTTTACCTTCAAAATGTTGAATGCTAAATGGTTGAAAATGAATTGGTTGAATGCACTATATTGAATGATCAAAATGTTGAAATAAAATTAGTCTAAACTCACAATGTCGAAATTAGTAGTGCAATATTGAAGTTGGTATATTTAAGTAGGGGGGTGTGGGGCACAGCCCCCACATGGGGGTGCACTGGGGCGTAGCCCCCCTAACAAAATAGTAGAGGTAATGTCATTGCTTTTTCAATTAAATGATTTTAGACATTTTAATCATTCAATGTTTTGGGTTTAGATGTTATTTTTCAACCAAATGAACATTAGACATTACGGCATTTGACATTTTGAAGGTAAACCTACACACACACATATATATATATATATATATATATATATATATATATATATATATATATATGTATATCTATCTATTGATCACTCTCTATATATAACCCAGCCACTGGGGATAAACAAATCAGTGCATTTCTTTGTGACGGTCCCAAGCCCGCATAAATCGAGAGGGTTGCATCAGGAAGGGCATCCTTGTGTAAAATTTTGCCAAATCATACATGTGTACAACCGTACAGATATACATACTGGATTGGTCGAGGCCTGGGTTAACAACGACTGCCACCAGTACTGTTGGCCATTAGGGTGCTGGCAGAAATTGGGCTACTGTTGGCCGAAGGAGGAGAAGAGGGGAAGCCATGCCCGAAGGCATGTAAAGGTTAGGACTGTTGTAGTGAGGGTCGGAAATTTGAATGTTGGCAGTATGACTGGTATAGGGAGAGAGCTAGCTAATATGATGTACAGGAGGAAGGTTGGTATATTGTGTGTGCAAGAGACCAGATGGAAGGGGGAGCAAGGCCAGGTGTATCGGAGGCGGGTTCACATTGTTTTATCATGGTGTGGATGGGAGGAGAAATGGCATAGGAGTTATTCTGAAGGAACAGTATGCTAAGAATGTTTTGGAAGTGAAAAGAGTGTCGGATAGAGTGATGTTTATGAAGCTGGAAATTGATGGTGTAATGATGAATGTTGTTAGTGCATATGCTCCACAAGTTGGGTGTGTGATGGATGAGAAAGAAACATTTTGGAGTGAGTTGGATGAAGTGGTGATGACTGTACCCAAGGGTGAGAGAGTGGTGATTGGAGCAGATTTCAATGGGCATGTTGGTGAAGGGAACAGTGGGGATGAGGAAGTGATGGGTAAGTATGGTGTTAAGCCTAGGAATGCAGAAGGTCAGATGGTAATGGATTTTGTGAAAAGGATGGACATGGCTGTGGTGAATACGTATTTTAATAAAAGGGAGGAGCATAGGGTGACATACAAGAGTGGAGGAAGATGCACACAAGTGGATTATATCTTATGTAGAAGGGCCAGTTTGAAGGAGATTGGAGACAGTAAAGTGGTGGCAGGGGAAAGTTTAGTTAGGCAACATAGGATGGTGGTTTACAGGATGACATTGGTGATCAAGAAGAGGAGAAGGAGTGTGAGGGCAGCACCAAGGATCAAATGGTGGAAATAGAAAAAAAGTGAATGTGAGGTGGAGTTCAGAGAAGAGTTAAGACAGGCACTGGGTGGCAGTGAAGAGTTACCGAATATCTGGGTAACTACAGCAGAGCTAGTAAGAGAGATGGCTAGAAAGGTGCTTGGTGTGACATCTGGAAAGAGGAAAGAGGACAAGGAGACCTTGTGGTGGAATGAGGAAATACAGGAGAGTATAGAGAGAAAGAGGTTGGCGAAAAAGAAGTGTGGCAGAGAGATGAAGAAAGTAGTCAGGAGTATAAAGAGATGAGGTGCATGGCAAAGAGAGAGGTGGTGAAGGCTAAGGATAAGACATATAAAGAGTTGTATGAAAGGTTGGACACTAAGGAGGGAGAAAAGGACCTGTACTGATTGGCTAGACAGAGGGACCGAGCTAGTAAATATGTGCAGCAGTTAAGGGTGATAGAGGATAATGAGGGAAACATACTCGCAAGTGAGGAGAGTGTGTTGAGCAGATGGAAAGAGTACTTTGAGGGGCTGATGAATGAAGAGAATGAGAGGGAGAGAAGGTTGGATGATGTGTGGATAGTGAATCATGAAGTGCAGTGGATTAGCAAGGAGGAAATAAGGATAGCTATAAAGAGGATGAAGAATGGAAAGGCTGTTGGTCCAGATGACATACCTGTGAAAGCATGGAGGTGTTTAGGTGAAATGGCAGTGGAGTTTTTAACTAGATTGTTTAATGAAATCTTGGAAAGTGAGAGGATGCCTGAGGAATGGAGAAAAATTGTTTTGGTACCGATTTTTAAGAATAAGGGTGATGTGCAGAGCTGTAGTAATTACAAAGGGATTAAACTGATCAGTTACAGCATGAAGTTATAGGAAAGATTAGTGGGAGCTAGGTTAAGAAGGGAGGTGATGATTAGTGATCAGCAGTATGGTTTTATGCCAGGAAAGAGCACTACAGATGCGATGTTTGCTCTGAGAGTGTTGTTGGAGAAGTACAGAAAAAGTTAGAAGTAGTTGCATTGTGTCTTTGTGGAATTAGAGAAAGCATATGCCTAGAGAGGAGTTGTGGTATTGTATGAGGAAGTTGGGAGTGTCAGAGAAGTATGTAAGAGTGGTACAGGATATGTATGAGGGTAGTGTGACAGCGGTGACGTCTGCGGTGGGAGTGATGGTTGCATTTAAGGAGGAGGTGGGATTACATCAAGGATCAGCTCTGAGCCCTTTTTTATTTGCAATGGTGATGGACAGGTTGACAGACGAGATCAGACTGGAGTCGCCCATGGACTATGATGTTTGCAGATGACATTGTGATCTGTAGTGAGAGTAGGGAACAGGTGGAGGAGACCCTGGAGAGGTAGAGATATGCTCTAGAGAGAAGAGGAATGAAGGTCAGCAGGACGAAGACAGAATATATGTGTGTGAATAAGAGAGAGGATAGAGGAATGGTGAGGCTGCAGGGAGTAAAGGTGGTGAAGGTGGATGAGTTTAAATACTTGGGATCAACAGCTCAGAGTAATGGTGAGTGTGGAAGAGAAGTGAAGAAGAGACTACAGGCAGGATGGAGTGGGTGGAGAAGAGTGCTAGGAGTGATTTGTGACAGAAGAGTACAAGTAAGAGTGAAAGGGAAGGTCTGCAAGAAGGTAGTGAGACCAGCTATGTTATATAGGCTGGAGACAGTGGCATTGACAAAAAGGCAGGTGCTGGACGTGGCAGAGTTGATGTTAAGATTTGCACTGGGTGTGACAAGGGTGGACAGTATTAGGAATAAGTATATTAGAGGGTCAGCCCAGGTTGGAAGGTTTGGATAGAAAACCAGAGAGGCACGATTACATTGGTTTGGTCATGTGCTAAGGAGAGATGCAGAGTATATTGGGAAAAAGATGCTAAGGATGAAGCTGCCAGGTAAAAGGATAAGAGGAAGGCCTAAGATAAGGTTTATGGATGTGGTGAGAGAGGACATGCAGGTGGTTGGTGTGACAGAGCAAGATGCAGAGGACAGGAAGAAATGGAAACAGATAATACACTGTGGCGATAGATATGTATATTGATTTATGAGAGTTGTGTTTTATAGCAAACTGTTTTGCAAGGTTCGGCAAAATAGATGGTCAACAGATATGTAAGACTGACAGTCCCTGAGGTGGGGGTATATGCCCATACCATGGGGATTGGGCAGTCTTAAAATTAATATATATAATTAGCAGAGGGCATTAGTGGTTCTTGCCTTCATGCCAAAAAAAAAGTAGATTTTAGGATTTGCATGCTCCATGATCAGTCCTTGGGACATGTATAATCAGCTGTCTATGATTTGTTGTCAATGTTAATGCATCAACATTTTGTAATAAGTATTATGGCCATTCAATTTAAAGTTAAAAATCTATATGCTTGCGCATATAATAGATATAGTTATTAATATACATACATATATATATATATATATATATATATATATATATATATTTATATATGGGTCTACCTGTATGCACAAAACTACATTTTATCGAATTTTACTTACCCAATTCCACTTTTCTGAAACTGCATTAAACCAAAAGCACAGACTGCCGAAATCCTTTCCCTGTGAAAGGAACCACTTGGCCACCCTGGTGATCTTTGCCCTTTCTTCAGTGTAGTCTGATCTTGTAGTTGGTATATTTAAGTAGGGGGTGTGAAGGGCAAATCCCCCGACTTTGGTGGGTTTACTTTTGGTCCATTTAGGTTTTTTCCCATAGTGGCCAAGTGATTACTTTCACAGGGAAAGGATTTTGTCAGTCTGATTAATAAAGTTTTGGAGAAGTGGAGTCACGTAAGTAAAATTTGAAGAAAAGTAATTTCATTCATACAAGGTAGGCCCATATATATATATGTATATATATATATATATATATATATATATATATATATATATATATACATACATATATAGGTTCATAGGTTCATACTAGGCTATCTGATGCCCTAGGGCATTTATAAGCCTAGCCAGAATGTGTTTGGCTTTCGCCACCCATTTTAAATTTATTTTGCTATGTCCTTTTTCGAGGTTAGTATACTGTGCCTCTGTCTAACAGTGACACAGAAGTGATACCAGGGTAAACCTCGATCTCCCATCCACTCATCAAGATTCCTCTTGAAGAGAGTCAATGAGGGACTCTGCCTAACCTGGACTGGAATTTTATTCCAGAGTGAAGGGAGCCTCTGGGTTATGAATCTGTCCCTCCAGCATGTCCTATTTATTTCAGTGCTGAGGTTCAAGTCTCTCGAGTGCATAGCTCAATGGGATTTGGATTTTCTGAGGTGCAGCATGTCCATTAATTCCGGGTTGGACATGGCTTTATACGTCAGGCACAGATCGCCTCTGAACAGGCGGTATGCCACTGAGTAGAGCTGGAGTTTCTTTAACCCTGATCTAGATGTCAATCCCTTCATGATTAGGTGGGCTATATAAAATGTTTTTCTAACCACTTTGGCCACGTGGTTGTCAAATGAGAGATTGCTATCAACTTGAGTCCCTAGGTCCCTAATTACTTCTTCTGTACTTAATGGATTACCACCTATGTGGTAATTTGTGGGCACTTTGTTTTTGCCAAAGGGGATGACTATACACTTTTTGGCATTTAGCTTGAGGCCATGGCTCTGGCACCAGTTGTCTGTTTCTATGAGGCCCTTTTGGAGGATGCTTGTGTCGGCTGGAGAGTCGATTATGGCGCCCAGTTTGCAGTCATCTGCGAACTTGGTCAGCCACAGTCCTTCCATGTTGGCCTGTACCTCCGAGAAATATATACCGAACAAGAGAGGTCCCAGGACTGAGCCTTGTGGGACACCACTTGTAACTGGTTTGGAGTCTGACATGGCTCCAGCAATTCTAACCATGTGGGTTCTGTCCTTGAGCCAGTTTGCAATCCATCTAGTGACATAGGGGTTTATATTTAAGCTGGTGAGCTTATCTATAATGCCCGAGTGAGGTATTGTATCGAAGGCTTTGCGAGGTCCAGGTAGGCTGTGTGGACCACCTTCCCCTCGTCAATGGCCTTGGTGACTGTTTCAAAGAAATCAACCAGGTTTAAGAGGCAGGATCTGCCCTTAACAAAGCCGAACTGGGTAGGATCCAGTGTCTGTAGGTCCCCAATATCTTTATTTATGAGGTCCATGATGATTCTTTCCATAGCTTTGCAGACCAAGCTAGTCAGGCTTATGGGGTGATAGTTTCCAGGATCCGTTGAGGCACCACCTTTATGGAGAGGGACCACTGTTGCTGCACGCTACTCTTTGGGTACATATCCTGTAGTAAGGCTGAGATTGAACAGTAGTTTTATGTTTGGGTTTAGCTCTTCTTGGAGTTCATGTAGGACGCAGCCCGGGACACCGTCTGGTCCCATTGATGCTGTGTTTTTTGCTTTGGAGAGCGGCTCTTACCTGTGCATCTGAGATGTCAGGGGCAGCACTCTGCTGGGATAGATATTTGCCCTTTTGGTGGGAGAAGTTTGCGCTGAACCTGTCAGCTAGGATGTTGGCAATGTCTGTGGGTTCAGTGTATTTTTTGTCATTTTGGACTAATTCTGAGCATATCTGGGAATTACCACCCAGGTTCCTAACATAACTAAAGAAAGCCTTGTGATTATCCTTAGTGGCCTGTGCAATTTTTCTCTCGAAGCTGGCCTTAGACAATTTTATGAGTGCCCATAGTTTTTTGCTAATACTGATCAGTGATGCCTTCCCTTTTTGGGATTTTGCTCTATCATGTAGAAGCTTCCTCCTTCTATTGTATAGTTTGTTTATGGCTGGGGTCCACCAGACAGGACGTCTGCCTTTGGAGGATTGGGTCTTGGTTTTATTTGGGATTGCATGATCCATGCATTCCTGAAGATGTTCATAGAATGCATTTATAAAGGATTCTGCGGTCTGGGCCGTAATTTCCACAGGCTCGGGGGCTTTGAAGGACTCCACCTCGGTTTTGATGAGTGTAAAATTTGCTTTAGAGAAGTTTTTCACTGTGGTTTTCTGGGCAGGGGGTGGGGACGGGATGTGAATATCCAGTGAGATTAGTTTATGGTCTGATCTTACCAGTGAGGGATACACATCTGGTCTGGAGCATAAAGTCCCCATGTTGGTGATGATCAGTTCCAGTATGTTTTCCCCTCTTGTGGAAGTGGTGACAAGTTGTTCCATAGCATTTGAGTTTATAAATTCTAGGAACCTTTGGGCTAGGGTGTTGGAGCTAGAGTAATGCTCCCAGTCTATGTTTGGGTAGTTGAAGTCGCCCAATATAATGGTGTTTGGAGAGACCTTCATATTTTCCAGTGCTCTCAGGAAGGCCGAGTGGGGTTTCTGGGTTTGGGAGGGTGGTCTGTAGCAGGCTATAAACTGGAAGGCAGTTTAACCCACTGTTAGCTGCACATGGATAATCTCTGATGCTTCGTGCTGTGCCACCAACCTGGAGGTGTGGGTATCTTTGACGAATATTGATTCTTCCCCTCCTTTTGTGGTTCGGTCTAAGTTTTGGGGCTGAAAAGCATGGTATGAGGTATAACCTGGTAGTGCTGGGGTGCTCTCAGGAGCCTTGAACCAGGTTTCTGTTACTGCACAGATATCGATGTTCTCCATGCTAAGGAGAGTTTCGAGTGCGTGCATCTTGAGGTTTAGACTTCTGGAATTGAGTAGCATTACTCTTAGTTTCTTATCCCTTGTGATACCTATGGAGGTGGGTTTGTCTTTTAAGCCTTGCCTAAAAAAGGCACTATGGGGGAAGCAAGAGCCTTTGCCAATATCCGAAAGCCCAAGGGTGACAAGTGCAAGCCGTCCCTAGCAAAGCATTGTGGCTTGTCGAGCATGTCATCCCAGGCTGACAGGCATTGGATCCTCTTTGAATGACACCAATACTTAAGCCAATTGTTGAAATTGATCATCTTGTCTTCATATTGTGGCATCATTCTTGGTGAGTGTAAGATGCTACTCAAGGTCAGGGTCATACCGGCTTGGGCTACATGCTCAGAGAGCTCCTCTATGTCTCTTTTCATGTAGTCCAGGGAAGTACATCTCAGGTCATTCACACCAGCATGGACAATGACCGAGTCATATTTGTACTTGCCTTGGAGTGACCTGAGTGCTTGTGTTATGTGATAGATCCTAGTGCCCGACAGGCAGCTCACCGTGACCTTCTTCTTGTTCAGCCTGGTGAGTGGGACGTCAGTGTGCCTGACGATAGAGTCACCTATTACAAGTGTATCAGGTGTGTTGTTTAGCCTTAAGGGCTGTGATTGTTTGGCACACTGGCTTTGTGAGCTATGTGTTGCACGTGTTTTGTTTTGGGGTAGCGGTTGCTTGGGTGTCTGCTTTGGAGGTCTCTGCTGCTTAGGCAGATTTTTATTTAGAGCCTCCGAGTATCTTTTTGTGTGTTTATGTGTTTGGTTTGCTATCGTGGTAGGTCTATGTGAGACTGGAATTGTAGTGAATGTGGTTTCCTTCTCCTCCTGACTGGTTACGCCAGTACTGAGTTGAGAGAGCTTAGCCTCCAGTTTGGCTATATGGTTGCATCTCTCACATGTGTTGGAATTTGTTGGGAGGAGGAGAGGGTTGTCTGTGTACATGAGGCAGTTGTAACATTGCCTCAAGATTCCCAGATTCACCAGCTGGACTGGAGAGGAGATTGACAACTGACCTTTGGACATGCTAGAATAGTATTGGGAATTCCTTTACAATTGAAAAAAAGGGCCAGTGGGGAACAAGATACTCAGGGGGAGTTTGTGAGGGTGTAGTGCTTTTAATTTTTTAGTGCTGACTTATATAATTGCTTTAGTGAGCAAGTGCCAGGTAACTTAAATGCAATGTGTTACAGGTAACTTAAATGCAAAAACAACAAACAGTAACGTTCAAGTGAAACAAGGAAATAATTACAGTAAGCAATGCAGATATCACTAGGGATCCACAGAAGCGCTGAAAAGTCACGTTTTAGTTGGAATTAGCAATTCAGGGAAATAACAATCAAACAAACAACAAGCATACAAACAAAGCTAGATTCAGCAGGCCTGGATCTAGTCTATGCTACAGCAAACAAGGTGTACCAATTTCAGTAAGAATCAGTTCAAATATGCAGGCACTATAAGCCTTTAACCAGAAATTCCCAGCTCAGAAGGGCAGAGTCCAGCCTCTCCTCCCACAAGAGTGCAGACCACGAACCCTCTTAATGTAAAATAACTGGCCTGAAGCCCAAGTGCTTAAACCAGAACTAATACACTTTTAGAATAACAGACACTGAGCCCTCAATCAGCAGTTCCCAACTTAGAAGGATGTAAGCTACCTGTTCTGCCACTACAGTGCAGACCACAAACCTTCTTAATGTAAAACAACTGGTTTGAAGCCCAAGTGCTTAAACTAAAAGGCTTAGAATGAGTTACACCAAGCAGTAATAAATACAATTGAGTACTATTAAGATGACGCAAAAGCAAAATAAAGTAGGAAGAAACACAAATACAGTAAAAGCAGATACATTTTTTTTTTTTTTTTTTTTTTGAGTGAGCAAATGAGATGGGCCCAGGAATTACAGGACATAAACAAGTGCAAATGCAGGCCTTCAAATCTGAAAGTTGAGAGAGATGGAAGACCGCCCAAATGGCCAATAACTACAAATTCTGGGCCAGAACCACTCCTTATGTGGTAGACAGGTTACCTAATGCTTACCACTCCCACTGATAAGCTAGAAGGCTTCCCTCCAACACAGAAAGGCTTGGGGGGGCTCAGAAGCTTACAAACAGTCCTGGATACAGCAAACCTGTATCTGGAACACTAATTACAGGAAAGGTAAAAAAAAAGGCTTACAATTTTTTTTTTTTTTCAGAAAAGTAGCAAAAACAGTTGTAAAAACAATTCACATGCAGTGCAAGCTGGCACACTTGAGTATGTAGCAATATTGGTCCACACACAGTTTGAAAAAATGTAATTAAATTAAAAAGGACTAAAAGCAAGTGCAGAAAGGGTTTATTAAGTAGAATGCGGTGAAGAGATGGGACTGGGGGAGTGTCCTAGATCAAATCTACAGTGGGGCGGGCACTGCAAAAGCCACCAAATTTAAACTACAACCAAGAACAGGGAGGGGGTGGGGTGGGGAAGACAGTTTCAATAGAGATGTGAGGAATCACAGTGCAAATTATAAAACGAGAAAAATATATACTGATCTCTGTATATTTGCAGAACAGTAAGACAACAGATATCTAAGCAACAATTTAGCTATATAATACAGAATAATATAGAAAAATATACTCAGCTCTATATATTTGCAGATAGTCTTGTAAGGCTCTCTCTCAGTGCACAGGTTCCAATTTAAATTTAGTTACAATTTAATCAGGCTACTAACAAGCAGTAATAAAGGCAGCAGAATAAATTTAATTGAGTACTTTTAAAAGAGGCAAAAGCAAAATAAGGTAATAAAGTAGGAAGAAACACAAATACTGTAAGGCAGATAAAGTGCAAAAATTTTTTTTTTTTTTTTCAGATGGAGGAAACAGAGCAGATTAAGATACTTTAGGGGAATGCCCTTCCCAAGTGCTCTCTCTATACACTGCAGAGGAGATGGGACTGGTAAGAGTATCCAAAATCAAAATATGATCTCACTGTACTCAGATGAGTGAGCAAATGAGATGGGTCCAGGAGGAGTGTGCAAAAAGAGATTTACAGCAGGGCCGGGCAACTCCAAAGCCACCAAGACCAACACCACAACAAGAAACAGGGAGGGCGGGCGGGGAACCACTGCAGATATGTATACATATATATATATATATATATATATATATATATATATATATATATTACCCACAGTGTTACAACAACAGTGAAAATTAATTCAAATTTGCAGTTTGTTAACCACAACAAATTGCTGGTTATACATATATTTTTGTTGTAGGCAAAAATCTCATCTAAAAGTACCATTCTTTTTATTGGATAATTGGGCCACCACACCCTCCTTGGCCTCAGAAAGGTTTTTAAAATTTCTCCCCATCTTATAAACAGTATGGGGCTGGTTACCTATAACCTCAATAAGCACAACAAAAAAAGAAACAATTCACCAATTCGCATCCAAAACTTTAATAATACTTGAAATATCCAAACTAAATTTGGTAATAAAAGAGTCAACATAATACAAATGCTCACACTGGGTATTTCTGTCTTCCAACTGGAAAGTCTGATTAGATAGCAATAAAAAAAAAACAGTTCTACTGGCGATCACCAGTATCAGATGACAAGCACATCAAGTAGAGTTCCTGACAGAGGAGAATATAGACATTTCCAAGATGTATACTTATGTTTGTATATTCTGTATATAATATGCTTGCAAGATGATCCTTTATTGCTTCCAGTGTTTACTTTTCTTGTAATGTCTGGACATTTTCTTCTTGGGAGTCTACCTAACATGAGCAAATGTGCTCACTTGGATAATCCCAGTAAACAAATGAAAATATATAAATTAAAGCATCTGTTGGCCCCTCTAGGTAAATCTATTGTTAGCCCTTCTCATTTGTTTTCATTAGGTTAAAGGCATATTACCTTCATTTGCAAATTTCCTGTACAGAATCTGCTGCTAATGACACATTACCTGCATACAGGAGATTTGTTGATCTGTCTCTTGTAAAATGTTAGTTAACGTAGTCCATCACCAGTATGACCAGCAGTGGTCTCTGGACGGAACCCAGATGCACGTACAACCTCACAAGAAGGTATGGGTAAAGGAAATTAAAAGACATAAAAAAATTGTATAGCATGAGACAGCTTAGGGAGGAATTCAATTTTTGTTTAAAGACTGTAGTGAGTGAGGACAAGAGCTGAAATATATTTTAATGTTTGGAAAGGACACTTTTACAGCAAAGTGAGAGAACAATATTAGCGAGCAATATAAGGGAGAAGGAAGTGGTAAAACCCATAATGTATATTAAGAGTGAGTGACCATGACTTCTCCATAGAGTTTTGTAAGAAGCTGCAGCTAAAGATGGTGAAATACAACTGAATCTATAAATGAAGGAGCAGTAACAGTCTATTATAAGAGTAAGGATGATATACCCTGGTATACTGTATATAGATAATTATAGGCCAAGTTCTCTGTGTAACATGGGTGTAAATATAGTAGAGTTTTGATTAAGGCTTTGGAAAAGTTGTTGCCAAAAATAATAGGAAAGGAACACAGAGGTTCTGCTGAGGTTAGATCTTCAACAGAGAATTTAAGAAAGTTAATTGATTTTGTAAAATAGGCTGAACTTCAGTGGAAGGAGGTTGGGGGTCTTAATGGTTATTCAAAAGCTTATCGTAGAATTAGTTGGGAAATTTTATTTCAATTGTTAAGGCAGGTGGTAGAAATGGAAAATGGTTGAGTGGAGTACAGATATTGTTGCATAAACCATTGATTAGTATCTTAGTATCGGAAGAGCAGAAAGGGTGATTGTATGGCAAGGGATGAGACAGAGATGCTTACCTAAGTTTTTTTCTGATATGGAGACAGTCACAGACAGAGGGTTACAAAACAGATGAGTGAAGGGGAAAATTTGAAAGGGAAAGGGAGTATGCATGGAGTTGAAAAAGATTGTATGAAATTAAAAAAAAGAGGGGACAGGTAGTTACTGTTAGTCTTGGAATTTTTTTTTTAATTTGGAGAACAATTAGAGGTGAAGTTTCAACTAGATCAGTCTGTTTTAGGGTAAGTGGGTAGAGGCGTAAGAGGAAATGTGTGACTGACTTGGTGAGAGAGAAGAGGATAATTATTTGGGAATTAAAGTTTAGCGTTCATGAAAAACTACTTGGCAAAAAAATATATATGGTAGATAACAAAAGTTAGCAAGCTGTTAAAAAGTTTATTTGGTAAGGTTTCCTTATTTAACGGGATGTTAAAAGTGATAGAAATCATGGTCCTTCTACATCAAACATATATGAGAAGATGTGTATACTAGCCTAAAGGAAAAGTATTACAGAGCATATACAAAAGTTGTGATGAATTTGTTTCAAAAGGGAAACAGGTGAATTTCTAGAAAGAGAATGCAGGTTGTTATGAGAGATGGAGGCTGGTGTTTTCTAGACTTTACAAGGTACACAATAGGTTCATAGGTTCATAGGTAGGTACTAGGTTATCTGCCCGAGGGTATTTATAAGCCTAGCCAGAGTGTGTCAGTTTTTGCCGCCCCATTGATTAATTAACTGAGCCTCTGTCAAGAAGAGCTAATGAAGTGATCCCAGGGGTGTATTTTCTGTTACCCATCCACTCATCAAGGTTTCTCTTGAAGAGTGTTAGTGAGGGGCTCTGCCTAATGTAGTTGGGAATTTTGCTCCAAAGCATGGGGAGTCTCTGTGACAGGAATCTATCCCTCCAGCATGTTTTATTTATTGTTGTGGCGAGGTTTAGCTCACTAGAGCGAGTGGCTCACAGTGACTTGGATTTCTTTAGGTGGAGCATGTTCATCAATTCTGAGTTGGACATGGCTTTGTAAGTCAGGCAGAGATCACTTCTGAGTAAGCAATATGCCACTGAGTACAGCTGAAGTTTTTCCAGTCGGGCTGCATAGGACATATGTTTGAGACCAGTAATCCTCTTGGTGAGGTACTTTTGTGGTCTTTCCAGCTGTTGGAAGTGTCTTGTGAGGTACATTCCAAATGGGGCATTGTACTCTATGATGGGTCTGATGAGTGATGAGTAGAGGGGCACTATAACCTCTTTATTTCTAGATGCAAACCCTTTAGTAATTAGATGGGCTACACAGAAGGATTTCCTAACTACTTTGGCAATATGACATAGTTAGTAATGCAGCACAAAGACTACAATGTTTTGGGAATGGTGGTCTTAGCTTGCTTGAATGTGAAGCAGTACAAGTGGGAGAGCAAGGAGTCAGATCTACTGCAGTAGAAATAGCTACAATTGAGGTAGTGTATACATATTTGGGTAGAAGAGAAGGTGAAATAAAAAGAATGACCTTCCATCAAAATACCTAGGTATAGAAGGTAGAAAAAGGAAGTGATGGAGGAAGGTGGGAACATAACATCAACTGGGCAATAACAAAGTGAAAGATGTGTTGAAAAATAGGAATGTCAGTGCGACTATATTCACAGACCATTAATCAAGTCTCTCTCACTAATGTTCCTTAAATGTCAGTGTGAAGTTAGAATTACAATTTGTGGAGCTGACGGATAAATTTGGAAGAGGCATTTGATGATTTCTGGTAGTTTGGTAAATAATACAAACAGGTGTGGTATTGTAAAGAACCATTAAAAAGAGATGAGAAAGAGAGGGAAGAAGTGATGGGAGACAAATGTGATTGGAAAGGAAGACTAGAGGTGATTTATAGGTCAATAGGAAAGGCAAATATAGAAGAAGTGATAGGAGAGTAGAAAGTGACATGGGTAAGGTAAAGTGAAATGGAGGGATGATGTTTTAGGCAGGAAATAAAGACTTTAGCTGGTAAAAGTGTTGTGTGTGATTCAGCTGGAACTGTGCATTACAGACATTTTACACAGATTGTATAGAATGCAAGAGAGGGTAGGGAAGGGATAACGGCAGTCAGGTAAGCATTACTGGAGGTATGGGCAAAAGGAAGCAGGTCAGCTATATATGAGAGTACAGCGAGTTTCAGATAGTATAGAATAAGAACCAGGAGGCAGAGGGAAATGGATAAGGAAAGGAGGGAACATCTGAGGTATTTAATGTGGCCCTGAAATCAAAAGATGGAGGTAGAAGTGAAAAGAAAGCACGGGCATTCTGTTGGCAAAAGTAAGTACAAAGAAATGGCTACCAATGGAGTAGAATAAGGAAACCATACAATTGGGTGGACTTAAAGAAATGATAAATTGGATGGCAGATGTTTAATATGCTCTGATAACCAAGTTAAAAGAAATGGTGCAGATATGGGAGTGAAGAAAAGGTAAAAGGAGAGATGAATTCACTTACTTCAAACACCAACTTCCATTTTTTCTCACATCTAGTAACCGACATCCTATTCCCAACTATCTACTTCCTACCTACATCAATTCAACCTCCCACTTTCATCTAATCCTACTATTTTTATCTTCTGAAAACATGGACTTACTAGTACAATGTTCTAAAAAAAAAAAAATGTTGTCTATTTAACCACAGTAACTTTAGTTATCTCTTAGAACTAGAATAGTAAATTGTAAATTGTTGCTAACTTTTGTGTAATCTTTATGTTGGAGCTTTTCTCCCCAGGACTCCATTGAAAACGGGCTCTTCTGGCCCAATTGGACTATCCTGGTTAACCAACTGCAAATAAATAAATAAATAAATGTATTCTAGTACAAGAATATAATAACACAATTGGTAGTAATGAAGAAATGACATAATCAACATAAAGGACTATTAGGTATTTTCAATTTTTATTTTGAAAAATAAAAAACAAAGGAAATGGAGTAAAACATTTAAAAGCAGTTGAGAAAGGGAGCTGAAGAAGTTAAAATAATAGCCTTCATTGACAGAGAATATATAATAATCTATGATAATGTGTGTATCAGTATAGTTCTCACCTTATCTCTGCCCTTCTATATGCTTCCCCTATTTATACCAATCTCTCTAAAAATAACCTCAAGAAACTTGCTACATCTTACCATAATATTGCTCGATTTGCCACAGGATCCCTCTTCAGAACTCATCACTATCTTAACCTAAAACAACTAGGCTGGCTTGAACTTCCTAACAGGCTCATTTATCAACAGTTCTTAACTGCTCACAAAATTCTATATCAGCCTTCTAAAACACCAATTCTCTCTAACCTCATTACACCTTATAACAACTTGAAACACCTACGCTCTTCAAACAAATTACTGGTTAATATTACCAAACCCAATAACTCTGCAGGTGACAGCCTTTTTTCTAACTCTGTTGGAAAAATGTGGAACAAACTGCCATTTGATATCTCATCTTTGTCTAGTCTTCCACTCTTTAAAAGACAGCTGAAAACACATCTCAATAAACACTGGCTTTGTTCCTGTAACAACCCAGATTAACCTTCCTTTTTCCTTTCCTCCTTAATTCCTCCTCACACAAAAAAAAATATATATTTTTAAAATATTTTTATTATTTTCTTTTTCACCTTTTTCCACATTATATACTTATATTTTTAGAATTTGTATAGCAAATATCTACTAAACTTTGTTTATGTAATTTTCTGCTATGACTATGCCTGTCTGCATGTGTATCTCATGTTCTGACTCAATGTGTTTATAATTTTTACCTTGTATTGCCTGTTTCTGTGAATTACTTGTAATACCGTTGGAGCTTTTCTCCCCGGGCCTCCACTGAAAATGGGCATATATCCAGCTGGACTAGCCTGGTCAACAAATATAAAATAAATAAATAAAATAAAATAAAGAGAGAAAAATAGCAAGTCTTAAAAAATATGTGCTTTCCTATTTTTTATCATAAAGGAAATTATTTGAAAATTCTGTATTCACAAACGGATTAAGTCTTACCATGAAATATTAAAAAAAAACAGAAGCTGTGGCATTGAGATTCCTAGCTATCACATATTTGAAATATGTACATATTCTGATTACATAAACTATATATTCATAGTGACTGCAGTTGCTATAAAGTATTGATAAACATGCAAGAATAAATTAAAACCATATTTAAGCAAACAAATGCATCGAGAACTCAATAATTGAAAGGGAACAAACATGCTATTCAAAATACATACCTGAAAATGAACTGAAATTGTTCTGTTTACTTAACGTAAATAGAAAATGAAGGACATTTGCAAGATAATAAGGAGCATCTTGTCTATGCCCAGTAACTAGTCAATCATACTTGTACAGTAATCAAAAAAGTGAAACAAGTACAAAATATAAAGAAAACTGTATTAACCAATAAATAGGGATTAATGACAACCAGTGAAAGTGAGTGGATTGCAACTTATAAGCAATAATAATAAAAAGAGACTACATACTGGAAAAATTTTGTCAAAAAATAAACCAATCAGTGATTCCAAGCATAAGTGTTAGAACATGGATTACCAGGAGAAAAGACATCTTTATAGGCTAGCAAAACAAAAAGCAAGCAGTAGTAACATTTGCATTCATTTGAGAGAATGTAATAGCTGGAGCTAACCAGAAATGCAGTGGCAACGCACAAGGTCAAACTAGTTAAGAAGAAAATAGAAAGACAGAGCTTTGAAGGTGTAAAAATTATCAAGGTCACCTGTGTTCCCTTTTCTCAAAGGTTATGCAAATATGGATTTAGAATATTTAAGAAAAGTTAGGGTCTGGCGTGAAACACTCCAGAGCTTGGGCCTCTGCAAAAAGAACGTTTTGAGAGGTTTTAAAGGACTAGAGCTTCACCTATCATTTTTTATCTGGTTGGGGGTTCCACTAGCTAGAACTCACTGAAACATAGGGTAAGCTACTGAGGTATCTATCGGACCTATATTTAGCCAAGGCATTCATATGCTATTTTAGGATCCATATACTATAGTAATTTCATAAAAAAATCCAGTCAGAAGCACTTCTGCAATAACTCTGATTTTTTTTTTTTTTGGTATTTTTATGTCACATCTTTTAGATAAAATTCATCAAAACTTCAGACATGGCATCACTGTCCAACTTAATACATTCATATTTTCTTCTGAAATCTTTTTCCACTTTTGTCATCTTTATTAATGCTTCAAAACATTCACATCAACCAGGGAAATTAAATATAAATTGGGTACTTATACTGCAACATAAAAAAATCACTTTTACACTCTAAAAAGGCAACTTTGTTGATCAGATTTCATAAAGACATTCTATGGCTGCATTTGTCCTGATATTAAATAACAACAGAGCATATCAGTGACGGCTCGTGCAATCTGGCTGCAGGACTGCAGCCCCCCCCCCCCCAGCTGTGGAGAAAGAAAAGAACATTTTAAAAAATAAAAAAATACGTATAAATTATTTATTTAAATATTTACTACTGGCTGGCTGAAAGCTCTAAGTGAGTCCGACTGACTCTCAAAGTCCTGGAACTCGAGCTGTGCATGCTCAGCGAATTCCAGGTTATTTTTTTTTTAGTCTCTCTGTCTCTGTAAATCTAAATCTGGACTGCTGTAAAAGCAGTCCAGATTATGGAAAGAAGGCATCAGTGTGATCCTCAGAAGTTTATGCGGTTTAACCTGCACAGTAAAATAGAAGTGGACCAGACTGTCACGTTCACAGTCATGTACGTGACGTGGACAGGTGGATGGCTACTGATTTGTTCTCACTCTCTTCTCAAAAAAGAGAGCATGAAACAATCAGTAGTCTAGTACTACTACTAGCACAGTTTGTTTGTTGTGTACTTTCTTGGTGTTACGACCATTGCTGAAACAACTTTTTTGGCTTGCCTAGTTGCCTTGCAAGTTTGTGAGATAGATTAATACTAGACAGAGACGGACAGTCACTCGACTCATTTTTTTTAACTTAAATTGAGGTAGGTGTCCGAATGGTATTCAAGAACAATTTAATTACTATTAGATAAGACAGAAGCATAGCTTTCAGTATTTAGATGTTTATGTATCTTGCACTTAGTACAGAGCATCATGGCCAAGGTACAGCATTTGATTCCTTCCGCCAATATTAACATGCTGTATGATTCTGAGCAAATCACTTAAGTAGACGCTGCCCCTAAAATGGAACACTTGTGTTCATTGGGCTTAACAGATGTATATTTGTTAGTTTTTGTGTATAATGTAGGTGCATTTATATCCACATAATTATCATTACTTTTCACAATGGAAGGCCTTTATATTCTAGACCCTATATATAGTTGGGGGAAGGGCATCATAGTATATTTATTTAATAAGGTATGCACTCCCCAAACAGGAACATCAGTAAATATTGGAGGAACAATGCTAAATTTCAGTGCCCAAATCATAGTACTTGAGAGGTATAGTATATCGTGAAGAAGAAAAAAGAACAGTAATAATTGTCTAATAGCATTAATGTCAACCGTGTATTTTGGAAAGAAGAATGCCAATATTTTTCATCAAAGTCAGCATTTCACAGAGAAATTATATTTTCCAATGCATATTCTGCCTAATGCTCTTACTTCACGCATACGAAGATCTACAGACAGAAGTGTCAATACTTTTACATGTGTCTGTGATATGTTGCAGAATAGATGTAATACTGTAAGTTGGTAAAAGTTGTTTTTCTTTTTTCCTTCTGTGCAGCAGTATTGGTCTTTAGTTGGTTGATATAATCCTAAAGGTACTGCGATAGCATTTGTCTAAAATAGCAAGGTTGTGTGACACAATGCATGTATGTGCATATAATACAAAACACTACAAAATACAGACGCATATATAAATACATATAGAGATGCAATATGATTTTCAGCTTTGGTGTATTTCATGTGCATGTACATTTCTGACAACCTTAAAACCTCCATTAGATACAGAATATGATATAAACATCACTCAATGACACCCTACCTATCAAACAATGGCAGCACCTTGCCGCTTTTCATGTTTCTAAAGTTTTAAAAAGGGCAATGACACACACACATACACACACACACACACACACACACACACACACACACACACACACACGCACATCACCTGATTGATAGAGAAACAGGCAGATTAACCTCAAATATCACAAACCGAGCAATATTATTGGGCCAGACCATTAGAGAAGTCCAAGATTTCTTAACTGCACTACAGCCGACCTAGGGTAATTAATGGTATTTATTTATTTGCAAAGGCTTCATTTTCCTTCTTAAACATGTCTACTGTGTTTTCCTCAGTTTTTAAATACTAAACACCTTTTCTTCTTCATATTACTTCAAGTATAATTTTCTGTTTGCTTCTACTTGTGTTTCTTTATATTGCTTAAAAGGAGACATTTTTGTTCAACCCTCCATGTCGCCCCTTTTTCAGATTTATTAAAAGGGTTGTTCAGTTAGCAGACATCCAAGTGTATGCATATTTTGATGGTAAATGATATCCTTCTTACTGTAAAAATGGATGGATAGCAATTTATGAAATTATGTCAAATGTAATTAAAGTCACTGACTACTATGAATGTAGAATACTGTTTCTTAAATTCTACTCACCACTTTAGCACTGAATAATCAGAAGTTGTTGTTGTTGTGTCTTTCGGCTTTTCCCGGTTAGGGGTCGCCACAGCGGAACTCCGGTCCGCTAATGATTGGCAGTAGATTTTTATGTGCTGAGTTGCCAGCCCAGACGCACAACCTTCAACAAAGGTACACCCATTTACGCATGTCTCCACACAGAAGACGCTCTAACTGAGAATCGAACAGGACAATGTCTTACTGTGAGACGACAACGCTACCGCAGCACCACCACCGCAGTACTGAGACATATTGAAAATATGGGGAAATTAATCATTCACTTCTACTGAATACCGCAGCACCACCACCGCAGTACTGAGACATATTGAAAATATGGGGAAATTAATCATTCACTTCTACTGAATAATCAGAAGTGAATGATTAATTTCCCCATATTTTCAATATGTCTATGCATAGAAAATCAAGTCTTCACTAGTAAGCAGTGACAGAATATTATAAAATAAAATGTAAATGTGCACTATGATTCTTTTACTTTAATTTGTCCTTCAAAGAAAATGTAATTATTAATTTATTATTTATTGTTATTGAACACATTATTCATAATATGTGGAGAAAGAAAGGTGCTATATCTTGTAGTCTGATTTTTGTTGCTATATTATATCAAAACTAAAATCAGGTTTTTGAGCATATCCACTACAAGTAAAGAGATTTAGTAGTGCTTGATCAGTTTACACCACATACTGCATAGATTTGCTTTGTTGGCCTACAAAGCAGACTGGTGCAATGGGCTATTTGCAGCAGGGCGCTAGGCTGCTAATCATAGCAGGTGATGCATAACTATATAGCTATATAATAATAATAATATAACACCAGCAAGCACTTGTTATATTGGTAGTTTATAAATGTAACACTAAGGTAAAGACAGTGCACAGTTATCCACAATGTAGCTTGTTCAGTATGCGAAGAAAGACTAGTTTCCTCAATGCACTGTGCTAGTCTAGTTTAATTTATTTTAATTAAACTTTTAAGAGAACAGCATATTGAACCTTTTTTACACCAAGATGTTAATTCAGCTATTTACTATGTTGCATAATGATTTATGGAATGGCCTGTAATATATTGCTCAAAGAATTACCACATACAGTTACTATACTTTGATATACTCAGCTACACTGCAAGTCATGGCACTGGTCCTTAAATAAACATATGATTATGACAGTGGCTAGGGTCAGTGTATTCAGCTCGCTTAGGTGCTGCTGAAGGTATTAGGAATCTGTGCTTCTCTTGTTTGTCCACTTCTTCACAGTCCATCTGTCCCCTTGCCCGTGTGAATGCACCCACTGAAATCCATTACTGTGCCTGGTAACCTATCTAACTACTGTCAGTATTTTTCTGCTGCAAGTGTTTTCATTATAACATTATCACATAGTGACACCATCTGCTGTTAGTAAATGCCAATAGACAGAAGTAATACTTTAATACTGCAGAAGAATGAATTCACTTAAAACATAGCAACCTCTGTGCAAAATGTTTCCTCTCTCCCTCTCTTACTATATTAATAGTGCAACAATTCCTCCTTCCTTATTCATTTCTTTTCCATTACCCTGCTTTCTAACATCCTGCTAACTTTGTAAATATTACCAATAAACTCTTATGTGATTATTCTCAAAATGCGTGAGCTACATTGAATATAAAGTGTTACTTGTATTACTATCTATATCTTCAAAGCTATCAAGGTTATGCTAATACACAGGTCAGAAAAAATAGTCATCAATGTTTTGTTTATTAGTATCTATAGCTGGAAAACTGCTACTGTATGGGAATACTCTGTTCAGAAAAAAATATAAAGCTTGCCAATATTATATTGTCATTGTCACTATGTGGATTTGTTTCTGGTGTTTGCCCTGCAATTGTTCCTTTGGGTACAGCTGCATGTATGCAGCTGCTTAAATGCTGGTAAAATGTGGTGGTATACGTTTCTGCATATTCAGTGGAGTTAACTGGGTTTGATGGGGATTTGAAGCTTGCCAATGAATCACTTAGGAGTAGGTAGTTTGTCTTAAAAAAATTCCTAAAGGTACCTTGGGTGGAGGGATCTCTAGTTTTAGTTTGTCCTTGATTTTGCCAAATGTTCTGGTTTTCTGTCATATTTTTATTCTGTTGATTTATGCTTCTTATTATTCAGAAAATGCATGCTGTTGCAGTGCCTGTTTCTCTGTGTTTAAGTAACAATGCTTTAATGACCATCAGGTAAGCTTGTCTGAGATTATAAGATGCAAGTAAGCTTTAATAAGCATACTGTTAAAGAATTACCAACATTGAAAGCCTTTATGTTGTTGCTATGCAGAGAATTTTTACATAACTAAATAACATATAAGCCTTAGGTATTGAAATGCATATGACAGGATTTGAAAAAAAGGACAGTATTACAGTATTTTCAGAAGCTCATTACATTTGTTGGACAATTGCAGTCATCTTTGCAGTCTTTACCCCTAAACTAAACAGAATGCCAATCTATCATGTGTGGTCCATAACCTGTGCAGTAATCCTTTAAGCAATTTATCTTTAGCTTGTTTCTTGCTTGCTGTTCATTTTTTACTTTGATCATGTTTTCCCATGAAACAAGTAGATAGTTGTTGTCAGGCAACAGGTCTTTTTTGGAAAAGAAACATTTTTACAAGCGGGGGTATCACAGAGATTGCTACTTTCAGCATGTTGCTTGGTACTTTTATAAAGCTGAAAAGAAATTATAATTAGAACTGCTGTGCAAGGAGAAGTGGTTTGAGTTGAGTGCTGGTTGTTTTTTTATACTTGATTTTGACTGGCATTCCAGTAATGTATTTAAAAAGTAATTTATTTTTTCATGTCTTACAACCTTTTTGTTTCCATCTAGATATTAAGTAAGCTGTCATATAGCGAATGCATTAAAATATTTTTAAATTCTACACTTCATTTTGTCTTTGTTGGACTCTCATAATGACGGTTTGGCACCCAGGGCAGCGTATTTAATTAAAGTTCTAGTTTTTGGGGTTTTGAGCATAGCCCCACCCCTTTCTAGGTGGCCACACCCCTCCACATTGGCCCCACCCATTCAACTGTCTCCTGCAGCCCCCCTTTGATTTGAAGTCACCAGCTGCCACTGGAGCATATATAAACTTTTAATCAAACAGGTTTTCCAATTCCTCTCCTAGACATTTTGCAACATTTTTTAATTGTAAGGTTTTTAAATTTAATGTCTGTCTCATTCAAATATAGAATTATATTTCTCATTTCTATTCTGTTGGTTCAAAAAGAAAGGCTTTATAGAATGGTAGTGTCACATCACAATGAGTCTGGTATGTGATATAGTTAGCCTGGGATTGTTTTTACTTTGAATACATTCGACTCTGGGAAAATAAGATGGCAATTCTTTAGTCTAAACTTTTTCAGCAAGATTGCTATCCTTTGCCACTTTCTTATAATTATTACAGGGTTTTCTTTTGCGTTTCTTTTGTCTGTGTCTGTGTCTACTGCTAGCATATGTGCTTCATATTAATCACTGCTGCAGTAGCCTTAGTTACATGAGTAATATCCTGCCAAGGATATAACAGCCAGACAGCTTCCAAAGCTTCTTGCCACCTTCCATGCATCCAAACTGTCAAGCAGCTTGAGCTGAGCTGACTAAAAGGTTTTTGAGGATGTTGTACTACCAGAATGCTTTATTATTCAACAGACAGAGCTAACATATGTGTATACCATTAGTTAGATCATAAAAATCCTTAGTAATATAGCAAAGCTGACTTCAGCAACTGCAACATGTGAACTAGACCATGTACAGCTTGGATACTATAATAAAAAAAAAATTGGTGACTAAACCAGAATATGTCAATACCATTCTTTGTTGACAGAAACAGTAAGCACTTTCATCCACTAAACAGACTTCTTTATACTGGTTCAAAAAGAACTTTAACAGTTTAGATAGTAACAATCATCATGTGATAAGTTTATCTGATAAAGCATGTATTTTAAGCAACATAAATAACATCTTACCTGTGCTTAATAGGTTTCTCTTTTATCACTGCCTTAATATAGTTATTTAGACAGGGAAATGCAGCTTCATTTAAAATTAATTGCCAGTTTATTCTTTTCAATGCACTTCATTAATCACGTCCCTCTCTCTAATGTTCAAATTCATATCATTCAAAACAGAAAATAATTCCCACAAGTCAAGAAGTTTGAAAAAGTTTTTTTTTTTTAATAATTTTAACAGTGAATAATACAAATGGAGCTACAAGTAAAATACTTGTACCAGGATATATTAATTGTACCTCAACTTGTATTATTGATGTTTGTAAGGGCATAATACATTATTACTTCTATGTACGGATAACAAAGAGTAGTCTAGAAACAAGAATCTGTCTGCAAATCTATGATACCATAGTTCAAAATGACAAAAATGCTGTACTACTGTTTTTATTACAGAGTAAATAAATAGCTTCAATTGACAATTCTTCAATCTGCCTATAAGCTGACAGAGATCATTATGTCCTCCTGTCTAATATAAATACACTGATATAGATACAGATATAGATATAGCTATAGATATAGATATAGATATAGGCATATATGATGCAATGTACCTGTGCTATTGGATAGCTCAGCAAAACCCTTCCTTTACCTTCTAAAACAAATGTTGTTTGTTCTGAGCCTATAGTTATTTTGCTTTTCTGGTCTTTAGTATTATAGTTACTTCTGGTATTGTATTATCTTCTTTATATATTTTGTAAAACACACCTCTATGAATTGGCTTGCAAATGTACAACTGGAATATGCTGCTTCTGTTAGAGAAATGCTTTGAAATGGTAATATACAAATCAGCAAACAGAAAAGTAAACCAACAGATAAATAAAATGTTAAATGGTGTGTCACTCCTGATGACCATTGATTATGTGAATACTAGTCATTCATTGATATAAAACTATTAATGAACTCACAAACAGTAATATGAAGGAGACATGCGTAGCAATGAAAAAAGAAACCATCATCTGCGCCATTTTCTTACTAGTAGTGTCTGTTATATTTTTGTTTTCAGAGTACATTTCCATAAATTGCTTTCCTGCAATCATTTTGCTGCCTCCCCGTAGTCATAATGTCATGCATCTTCCCAGAGGTTAGATTGTTTCATACAAATGAAGAACACCATAGCAGGTAAATATCTTTCTCCCATTTTTTCATATAAAGGCCACTGTGCTACACATTGCTTTATCATGATCATTTAAAATTATGTATTTTGCACCTCCAAAATACTAAGGTATAAAGCAAAATGTCTCATCTTTATATTTGCTCAGTCTCCTATACAGTTTGCAGCTGGAAGTTAGTATAACCTGAACAATCCCTAATGCATTTGTAAAAATCATGCAGGACTAGACTTACCAATAATTGTAGCCAGGTTGGGACTGGTGCTATCATTTTGTAACTGGCAAAAGAAGCAGTGCAAGGACTTTGATCTCTATCTGCCTGTGAGTGGACACTGTGTGTGACTTCCAAATGTGTTCATGTTTGTTTTGGAACCCCTTCCATTTAAATGTTGATGCACAGCTTCAGTCACTCTTGTGATGAGCTGCTGAATGCACCAAGCAGTATATCTATTGAGAAAAGACAACAGTTCTATGGTGTACCGCATTGTGTTTTGTCGAAGTTCTCCTATGTTTGCACACATTTTTTTTGCATTTGTGAACATTTCGCAGGGTTTGTGAACTTATTTCTGAGGGTTACTTATACTGCAAAAGACCCGACTTTTGTTGTAAAGTATTTGTTATGGCATGAGCGCTAAAAAACAGTTTGTTTTACCTTAAGAAGCTTTTTCTGCACTATGGTGGGAGCAGAGGGTTAATTCAGCCCATTATTATGTATTTATCTGATTGGCATAAGGATGTAAATGTGTAAAAGTATTGCATTATGGTACTATAAAAGCCTTGCATTTGCATGTGACATAAATGCAGTTACTATTGCCTTGTATATAAGCAAACTCCTCCAGTTTAAAATCCTCTGTAGGAAACATTCCCCATAGTCTTCCACTGTTCATAGCTGCTCAAAGAGCTGCCAGTTTGCACAGAAGACAGCACCACTGCAGGTCATCTAATAATATACTACTAAGCACTCTCACTTAGACCTTTTAGGGACTCTCCCCTACTCCTTTTCATCTATAATGGATAGGTGCTTCCCTGTTATCTCCATTTCTGGCCTGGTGGATATGGGCATCTTGATGCAGTGTAGTAATTGCCTCATGTTCACTGACACCCATTTAATTTTAGAGGAATACAGTGTGGGAGAGAGATGTAGATATGTCATGGGAGACAAAGCTCTCATATACAGACACGAAAAATGAAAGCCAGATTGTCAGCATTACAACCAAAACACTCACTACCATACTAAGGAACAAGCACATATACTCACATATGCAATGGCTCTTACTTGTAATCTACCCTAACCACCAAGACTTCCTAAAAGCATCTCTCAGTGGCCCTGCACACAACTCAAAAAAATACAGCACCTCACACAACACATAACTCTGAAAATCATATTAACCCCACTTCCAAGCCCATAAGGCAACACACCAAACAGCCAAACATTCTACTTACTGGGGATTCCATTGTAAAATGTATTGATGCCCCCTTACTAGACTAAACAAGGAAAAGACCCCAGTGTGTTGTCTTTCTGGCGCCAGGATACACCAGATCATGCATGCACTTTGGTCTTTAAACCACAAATACCAGTATGACATGGTCATAGTCCATTTGAACATAAATGGCCTAAGATGTACCTCACTGGACTACATGAAGAGAGACACGATGGATCTCTCTGAATATGTGTCCCAAGTGGGTATGAATAAAGCCCTGACTAGCATCATACCTTCACCAATGATGATGTCACAGTACCAGCAAAAAATTATTGATTTCAACAATTGGCTCAGTTTCTGGTGTCACAACAAGGGGATCCAATATCTGTCAGCTTGAGGAGACATGATCGACAAACCAT
Organism: Protopterus annectens; assembly: GCF_019279795.1. Classification (NCBI taxonomy): domain Eukaryota; kingdom Metazoa; phylum Chordata; order Ceratodontiformes; family Protopteridae; genus Protopterus; species Protopterus annectens. The sequence goes on from NC_056733.1 coordinate 496,230,458, forward strand.
GCTTCTCTGCCACAGATGATGCACTTATCATCACTTTACTTCCAGATACCAGCAAAAACTTTATCTGTCCCCATAGTGCCTTTTTTAATCTGTGCCACGTTGTTAATCCCTCCATCATAACAAAAGTCACTCATGATTACCTAAAGGTACTGCTGCTCAGTGCTAGGAGTTTAAATAAAAAACTGCACTCCCTGGAAGCACTCTTCACCCTGGAGAATGCAGACATATGTGCATTCACAAAAACATGGTTCAGAGCCATGTAGAGCACTCCAGCTATCAAAGGCTACAATGCCTTTCATACATTTTGACTCCCCTCAGCTCAGGATAAAACAAAGGGAGGAGGTGTCTCAGTGTTCACAAAGGACAAGTACACCGCAAGACTGGTCCAACAGCATGACTCACTTGAGCTTCACCATGTCCAACAAACCATAGGTCCGACCACTTTTCATATTTTTGCAGTTCCAGATTCCCTAACATGAGTCAGAAAAACCACACCTCCTACTTAAACCTACTGGAATCTCTTAACATTCAGCCTAACACCATACTTATTGTTGACTTCAACTACTCCTGCATAAACCAGGAGACATATGTGTCCCATAATTCACCTGCTCTGAGGTCTTTGGATTTCATCACCCTGGAGCAACTAATTAGCTCATGATCTAGATGTACAAATATCCTAGACCTAGTACGCATGAACATGCAAGGATGCTGCTCCCTCCCTTGCATTAACTCCTCCATGGTAAGATTTGATCACAAAATTATCGCCTTTAGTATAAACTAACGTATAATCCCCATAAAACTCCAAATCTGTTAAGAACTTTGCTAAAGCCAATTACAACAAACTAAGTGACAGCTTATTAAACTTCCAAGCCCCTCTGAACCTAGATAACTCTAGGGCCTACTCTCAGGTGGACACAAAAAACACTGTACAACCACATTCATAGCTGCATAGAGGTGGCAGTAGCTGTCTGAGTCAAATATATGAATACTAGCTATATAAACCAACCTGGGGGACCTCTAACATAAATAGACTATTCAACAAAAGGAACAGATCCTCACCAAGGCCAAGAAGGAACAGACTAAACAGTACAAGAAGATACTCACCAATCTAAACAAACAAATTAGAGGGCTGGTCACATCTGCCAAAGTAAACTATAAGGCAAAGATAGCCTCCCAGGTGAAAGATAATATAAGGCTTTTTTAAATTATCTTTGTAACCTCAGGGGAAATGTTCAGCAATGTGCTGAGATAATCATGAATGGCAACACACACACCTAGCCTGAAACTATAGCAAACCTGCTGGATGAAAAGTTCAGTTTAAACTTTTCACCCATCACCTCCTACCACAACCAAGGAAATACCTGCAACCATCTCCCACCAACCATTACGAGGGAACAGGTCTTTACTGCACGCACTAAAGCCAAAAACACAGCCTACATTTGTCCTGACAACATTCCAGGATGCTTCTTAAGTAGCTTAAAACAGAATCTATCAAGACCACTAGAAATCCTATTTAACCATAGTTTCCAGATGGGTTTTGTTCCTCAGGAATGGAGGACTGCAACAGCTTTCTGTCTGCACAAGGAGGACCCATCAACTGATCCAGGGAACTAAAGATCCATAGGATTGACGAGTCTTAGCTTCAAAGCCATGGAGTGAATTATCATGGACTTGATCAATAATGACATATGAACTCTCTGAACACTGGGCAGACCAAATTTGACTTTGTCAAATGGAGGTCATAACAGCTCAGTTTGTTGGACTTTTTTGAGAAAGTCATCAGGGCCACAAGTGAGGGTAAAACATTACATACCACTTATTCAGACCTGGCCAGATCTTTTGACATAATCCCCCACTCAGGGATCATAGATAAACTTACTGAGTTTGGCATAAACCCTGACATTGTCAGATGGATAACCAACTGGCTCATTGATGGGACACATGTTTTCCAGATAGGTGAATCCACTTCCAATAAGAGATGTGTTACTAGCAGTGACTCACATGGCTCAGTTTGGGACCCTTTCCTGTTTCACATATACTTCTCTGAAGTTAAGGCCACTGTTGGGAACCTCTGGCTCACCAAGTTCACTGACAACTGTAAGCTGGGAGCATCCAATGAATTCCCAAACAATGTTGACATCCTACAAAGAGGGCTAAAAATGACAAATGACTACTGTCAAAACCATGGTGTGACACTAAATGCTAAAAATTCATAATCATGCCCTTTAGTAAACCAGATATCCCTGCAAATTATACTATTGATAGCACACCCCAAAAAGTAGACCCAGTGTTGAGGGACCTAGAAACACAGATAGATAGTAACTTAAACTTTTACAACCAGATAGCTACTATAGTAAGGAAATCCTTCTGTGTAGCTCAATTTATAAGTAAAGGTATGGCATCAAGATGAAAGGAAGCCAAAGTGCCATTGTATTCAACCATCATCAGGCCCATAATCAAGTACAATGTTTCCTTCTGCATGTACCTAACTGGGCGTGTGCACCAACTGGAGTGGCTCCAGAGGCTTCTCACTAAAGAAATACAAATCATAAAACACAGATCTTATGCAGATTGACTAAAGGCCCTATCCCTTTACTCCATCTCATATCTTTTATTGAGAGGGGAATTATGCCTGACCTACAAGGTATACTCTGATCCAGCCCTGATGAAAATGTTACATATTTGCAAGATAAAATATATGAGGGTTACACATTTCATGAACCTGAAGCTTAATTATGATTTTAACAGAACTTGTTGGAGAGACAGATGTGTATTCCAAAGGCTACCTCGTCTATGGAGTAAACTTCCCATCTTTGTAAAACAAAGTCCATCCTTCACTCTCTTCAAAACTTATTTGGATAAATGGATAGGGAACCATATATTCACTCACAGGGTACTGCCCATGTCATGCATGGACATAGGCAGTCTGTAAAATGTCTCAGGGCTCCAACACCCAAAGACTCACTACTCTGATACTAACCCATCCCATATCTGGGGAATTAAGATATAATGTTGTCATAACCTGGGTATTATTGGCTAGGATTGTAAAGGCTCTTGTGCCATTAGCCTATTAATCACCTAAGAAACTATGAATCAACTGATCGCCATAGATCATGTGGTATGTTTCTTGAGATCAACCTTAGAAACAGTGCAACTATTTTGTGTGTGGTAAGAGTCCAAGCAGCGATACATTGATTCCTAGCAGCTTGTAACTCTGGGGAAACAAGACTAGCTGTATGTGGGTAGAAGCCAGTAGGAAAATTACTATCGGTTCATATTCCTAGCAACCATTGCTTAATCCAACAATAAAACTAGTACTTCTGCTATCACTAGGTACGATGGCTGGTCCATACTTCTTCCTCCAGTCTGCTAGCTTTATAGGTTCTATGGCATTGTAGTAACTGCCTCACCTGACCACTCTAATGGAAATACCGTGTGGCTTATCTCCCAAAACCACCACTGTCAATAAACAGCAGCTTAACACATTACCAACATATGTTGAGGTTTAAAAAAAAATACCTGCTTAAGCCTCCCTGGCCCTCACATAACAAACCTCAGCCACCCCAAACATTTAAACATATTTTTATCTACATCTTCTCTCACACAGACCTCAGTAAAGGTTTCACAGAGATGCAGGAAGTGACAAAGTTCTTGCATACCAACACTTGGGGGAAGTGACCTCAGCACAAGAAGCTGTTAGCAATTGGTTGTTTGGGACCATTCCTAGCTCTTTTGTAGTTCACTGCTTAAAATCCACCTCTGGGCGTTTTTTTCTGGCTATACTGCTCAGACAAGCTCCACGTGGGTTTACAGAGTGGTCCTAGCAGCAAGGAACTCGAAAAAGCGACTACTTTCTGGATTTAAGTATCTTTGCTTTTTTTTCACTGAAAATAGCTTCTGCTGCTTACTTTAAACTAGCCTGAACTGTTTTTTTACTGATTACTGCATTTATTTTAAAAATTGCACTTAAAGTTACATTTAGTCGAATTTAGTCGAAAGTTTGCTTGTTTGTTTGTTTAATTGTACTGTGGAGGCTGCCCACTAAAGTGTGCTAGCCTGTGTAACTAATTTATCACTGTCTCTGCATTTTCTGTGTATTTCTGCAAAAAAAACAAAAAAATAATCCTTGTTTTCCTGCCTTTTCGACTAGTTTAGACCAGTATACAGGCATTGCTGTATTCTGGGCTGTGGTGTAGTTCCTGTGTTGTCCATTACCTTACTTGGATAAAAGGAAGTTTCTTTGCTCACCAGTGGGAGTGGGGAGCCTTGAGCAGCCTACCTATCCTTGGGGGAAGTGACCTCAGCACAAGAAGCTGTTAGTAATTGGTTGTTTGGGACCATTCCTAGCTCTTTTGTAGTTCACTGCTTAAAATCCGCCTCTGGGCGTTTTTCTGGCTATACTGCTCAGACAAGCTCCACATGGGTTTACAGAGTGGTCCTAGCAGCAAGGAACTCGAAAAGCGACTACTTTCTGGATTTAAGTATCTTTGCTTTTTTCACTGAAAATAGCTTCTGCTGCTTACTTTAAACTAGCCTGAACTGTTTTTTACTGATTACTGCATTTATTTTAAAATTGCACTTAAAGTTACATTTAGTCGAATTTAGTCGAAAGTTTGCTTGTTTGTTTGTTTAATTGAACTGTGGAGGCTGCCCACTAAAGTGTGCTAGCCTGTGCAACTAATTTATCACTGTCTCTGCATTTTCTGTGTATTTCTGCAAAAAAAACAAAAAACCAAAAAATAATCCTTGTTTTCCTGCCTTTTTCGACTAGTTTAGACCAGTATACAGGCATTGCTGTATTCTGGGCTGTGGTGTAGTTCCTGTGTTGTCCATTACCTTACTTGGATAAAAGGAAGTTTCTTTGCTCACCAGTGGGAGTGGGGAGCCTTGAGCAGCCTACCTATCCTTGGGGGAAGTGACCTCAGCACAAGAAGCTGTTAGTAATTGGTTGTTTGGGACCATTCCTAGCTCTTTTGTAGTTCACTGCTTAAAATCCGCCTTTGCACGGCTTTGCGCGGTCGTGCGCATAGCAAGGTTAAACTTTTTCTGGCTCCGCCAAGTCTGCTCTTCAATTTTTCCCTTAGAACTGTTCTACTTGCAATCTAAACAGCCTATACTCTATCTGAAAAGCTCGGCACTTGCTCCTAAAGCATTTTGTATACAGGTAAAGCACTCTTAAACAAACGAAAAGTACTTCATTCACCTAAATTCTGTTGAGTACCCATTTCCCTATAGGTCCTTTCTGACTCAGTTACACAGCAATCTTTTTCACTATTTCTAGCATGTCGAAGGGTCAGTTGCTAGTGTCCTCTCCTGTTCAGCTGGTGAATCTGGGAATCTTGAGGCAATGTTACAATTGCCTCATGTACACAGACAACCCTCTCCTCCTCCCAACAAATACAAATATATGCGAGAGATGCAACTATATAGCCAAACTGGAGGCTGAGCTCTCTCAATTCAGTACTGGCAAGACCAGTCAGGAGGAGAAGGTAACCACGCACACCACAAACCCAGTCTCACATAGAACTATCACAACTGCAAACCAAACACATAAACACACAAAAACATACTCGGAGGCGCTGATTAAAAATCTACCAAAACAACAGAGGCCTCCAAAGCAGACACCCAAGCAACCACCACCTCAAGACATAGCAAATGCAACACATAGTTCACAAAGTCAGTGTGCTAAACAGTGACAGCCCTTAAGGCCAAACAACATGCCAGACACACTTGTAATAGGTGACTCCATAGTCAGGCACACTGACGTCCCGCTCACCAGACTGAACAAGGAGAGGGTCACAGTAAGCTGCCTGTCGGGAGCTAGAATCCGCCACATAACACAAGCACTCAGGTCACTCCACAGCAAGTACAAATATGACTCAGTCATTGTACATGCAGGTGTAAACGACCTGAGACGTACCTCCCTGGACTACATGAAAAGAGACATAGAGGAGCTCTCTGATTATGTAGCCCAGGCCAGTATGACCCTGACCCTGAGCAGCATCTTACCCTCACCAAGAATGATGCCACAGTACAAAGACAAAATGATCAGTTTTAACAACTGGCTTAATTACTGGTGTCATTCTAAGGGGATCCAGTGTCTGTCTGCTTGGGATGACATGCATGACAAGCCACGCTGCTTCGCAAGGGATGGTTTGCACCTGTCACCCCTGGGCTTCCGGATATTGGCCAAGGCTCTTGCCACCCCCATAGTGCCTTTTTTAGGCAAGGCTCAAATGACAAACCTACCTCCCTAGAAAACACAAGTGGAAAAAAACTAAGGGTAATGCTGCTCAATGCCAGAAGTCTAAACCTCAAGATGCACGCCCTCGAAGCCCTTCTCAGTATGGAGAACATCGATGTCTGTGCAGTGACTGAAACCTGGTTCAAGGCTCCTGAGAGCACCCCAGCACTATCAGGTTTTACCTCATATCATGCTTTCCGGCCCCAAAACTTGGACAGAACCACAAAAGGAGGGGGAGTATCCATTTTCATCAAAGATACCCACACCTCCAGGTTAGTGGCAACACACGAAGCATCGGGGACTATCCAGGTGCAACTAACCATAGGCAAAACTGCCTTACAGTTTGTAGCATGCTACAGACCACCCTCTCAAACTCAGGAACCCCACACAGCCTTCCTGAAGACACTGGAGAGTATGAATGTCTCTCCAAATACCATCATTTTGGGAGACTTCAACTACCCAAACATAGACTGGGAACATTACTCAAGCCCCAACACTCTAGCCCAAAGGTTCTTAGAATTCATAAACCCAAATGCAATGGAACAACTAGTCACCATTCCCACAAGAGGAGACAATATACTAGACCTGATCATCACAAACATGGGGACAAAATGCTCCACAGCGAAGTACATCCCTCTTTGGTAAGATCAGACCATAAATTAATCTCACTGGAAATCCACATCCGCCCCACCCCTGCACAAAGACCACAGTGAAGAACTTCTCAAAAGCAAACTTCACACTTCTTAAGACTGAAGTGGTATCTTTCAAGGCCCCTGGGCCAGTGGAAACTACAACCCACATTGCTGAATCCCTTGCAAATGCCTTCTATGGGCACCTTCAAGAATGAATAGATCATGCAATCCCAAATAAAACCAAGACCCATTCCCCCAAAGGCAGGCGACCGGTCTGGTGGACCCCAGCCATAAACAAACTTTACAACAGAAGGAGGAAGCTACTACATGACAGAGCAAAATCCCTAAAAGGAAAGGCATCTCTGATCAGTACTAGCAAAAAACTACGATCACTCATAAAATCATCCAAGGCCAACTTTGAGAGAAAAATCGCAAATGACACAAAAGACAATCACAAGGCCTTCTTTAGCTATGTTAGAAACCTGGGTGGAAACTCCCAGATATGCTCAGAGTTAGTCCAAAATGACACAAAATACACTGAACCCACTGACATTGCCAACATTCTGGCAGACAGGTTCAGTGCAAATTTCTCCTCCCCTCCCCCAAAAGGAGAAATAACTATCCCAGCAGAGTGTAGCCTCCTAACATCTCAGATGCCCAGGTGAGAGCCGCCTCTCTAAAGCTAAAAACACAGCATCAATGGGACGGATGGTGTCCCGGGCTGTGTGCTACATGAACTCAAGAGGAACTAAACCCACACATAAGGCTGCTGTTTAATCTTAGCCTTACCACAGGATACGTACCCAAAGAGTGGCGTCACGGCAACAGTGGTCCCACTTCACAAAGGCGGTGCTTCTACGGACCCTGGAAATTACCGCCCCATAAGCCTGACGAGCCTGGTCTGCAAAGCTATGGAGAGGATCATTATGGAACTCATAAACAAAGACATTGGGGACCTACAGACATTGGATCCTACCCAATTTGGCTTTGTCAAGGGCAGATCCTGCCTTCTGAACTTGGTCGACTTTTTGGAAACAGTCACTAAGGCCATTGATGAGGGTAAGGCAGTTCACACAGCCTACCTTGACCTTGCAAAAGCCTTTGACACAATATCCCACTCGGGCATCATAGACAAACTCACCAGCTTAAATGTAAACCCATATGTCACAAGATGGGTTGCAAACTGGCTCAAGGACAGAACCCACAGGGTCAGAGTTGCTGGAGCTATGTCAGACTCTAAGCCAGTCACAAGCGGTGTCCCACAGGGCTCAGTCCTGGGACCCCTCTTGTTCGGCATTTATTTTCCCGAGGTACAGGCAAACATAGGAGGATTGTGGCTGACAAAGTTCGCAGATGACTGCAAACTGGGCGCCATAATTGATACTCCAGCGGACACAAACATCCTTCAGAGAGGCCTCATAGAAACGGATAATTGGTGCCAGAGCCATGGCCTTAAGCTAAACGCCAAATAATGTATAGTCATACCCTTTGGGAAAAACAAGGTACCGACAAATTACCACATAGGCGGTAATCCATTAAGTACGGAAGAGGTAATCAGGGACCTAGGGACCCAGGTTGACAGTAACCTCTCATTTGACACTCACATTGCCAAAGTGGTTAGGAAGACCTTCTATATTGCCCACCTTATCATGAAGGGTTTCACATCTAGATCAAGAGAGGTCATTGTGCCCCTGTACTCTTCTCTTATCAGGCCAATGATTGAGTACAATGCCCCATTTGGGATGTATCTCACCAGACACCTGCAGCAGTTGGAAAGACCCCAAAAGTTCCTCACCAAGAGGATAAAGGGTCTTAAACATATGTCATATGCTGCCCGACTGAAAAACTCCAGCTCTATTCAGTCGCATACCGCCTACTCAGAGGTGATCTGTGCCTGACGTACAAGGCCATGTCCAATCCTGAATTAATGGACATGCTCCACCTCAAAAATCCAAATCCATCAGAGCCACGAGAACAAGTGACTTAAACCTCAACACAGAAATAAATAGAACGTGCTGGAGGGACAGATTCATAACCCAGAGGCTCCCTACACTCTGGAACAGAATCCCAGTCCATGTTAGGCAGAGCCCCTCACTGACTCTATTCAAGAGAAATCTCGACGAGTGGATGGGAGATCGTAGGTTTACCCCGGGGGTCATCTCTTTGTCACTACTAGACAGAGGCATAGTAAACTAAACCCTAAAATGGCGTAGTATTCTCATCCTAAGGGGTGGTGTAAGCCACATACACTCTGGCTAGGCTTATAAATGCCCTAGGGCAGATAGCCTAGTACAAACCTATGAACCTATGAACCTATAAAGATTCAATAACATGAAGATTACAGTAAGCTGTTTCACCGGCATTAAGATCAGAAAAGTTCCAAAGACCCTCAAGAACCTATTCACCCATAAAATGACCTTAGGCACTCCACACTGGAGCAGATACATATAGACACTATTGCAGTCTCCTTTCATGTCTGCAAGGAAGGAAGATCACTAGCCCTGATCAGTATTCTGCTATTGTTGTGATGAGTAACTAAATAACTGGCTTCAACTATTGTTTAGTTAACTGGTGTCATTTGAGGGAGATGCAACATATTTTTACCAGGAATTACATAGTTAACAGATCCTCGTGTTTGTCTGGTGCTCAGCCACACCTTTTGTCTCATGACTTTCTCTTACTAGCTTAAGTTTTTGCCATCACATATTGCATCTTTTTGACAATGATCTGATCAAAGACATACTTACTTACAATCTAATTTGGACAAAATTAAGGTAACGATGCTTAGTCTTATAAACTAGAATAGTAAATTGTCTGTACTTAAAGTTTCCTCTGACTTGAAGATATACATATTTGCATAGTTTCAGAAACTTGGTTTCAGTGCAAAGACAGCACTCCTTCCTTTCCAGATTTCAATACTTACCATGTGTTCGGTCCACAGAGAGCTGTGAGGATATATCCATTATAGTTAAGGGACCTTTTGCTTCATGACAAGTCATACATACTAGCACTAGAAGAGGTCCACCTAAAGCCCATTAAAACTGTCTACAATATCACTAAAAGCTATAGGTCCATCCTTTTACCCCCGTTGGAGTATGGTGACAAGCCAAGTCAAACTGAAAATATCTCTGTCAAGCAAATTACAGTTATTGTGGGTGACTAACTATCCAGTTATAACTGGAATACGTTTACAAATAACACAGATATAATAATAGATTCCTTAATATTTTAATGTTAATTCACTTGATCAGACTGTTCCTTTCCCAATCTCTCTGTACTATTTCTAAGTACTATCCCCTTACATAACATTTTTAACACCCCCATAAACAAACACAGTGTTTCAGAATTACTCTAAAATAAGCCCCTTCATCTTCACAGACCTTGTGACAACTGAAAATGATTCATTTCTCCAAATAACCCATTAACTTATGAAGTTACATACTCCTCTGGATTTTTCTCTTCATCAAGGAGTTTTTTTTTTTTCTCTTCCATAAAAAAATAGTGGCAAACTCATAAACAGGTCTATGCTATGAGACCAAAAAGAAAGAACTTCAATCTGTTTGTCATGGATTCCCACTATTAAAAATAATAAGTAAAACCCTCACATGTGCACACAGACACACACACAGACACACACACACACACACACACACACACACACACACACACACACACACACACACACACACACACACACACACACACACACACACACACACACACACACACACACACACACACACACACACACACACACACACACACATCAAGGAGTGCAAGTTAACATGTGAGCTTGAGGATATTACCAACTATAAAGAAAACAAGGCCTTCTTCAGTTGCATTAGGGAACTCAGAAATGATTGGTTATTTCCAGTAGAGTCTCCCACACTAACTATGAAGTAATTCAGAGATAATTTTGTGCCCTTAACCAAGCCAAGTGTTCCCCTCACTAACAACCTTCAACTACGTAATATTCGCACTGTACCAAACCAACAAAATTTGACCAATGGAATCTGATAATATTCTTCACCATCTGCTACAAAGTGTTACGAACCACTTAGCGGAATACCTTTTAAGCCTCATTATGCGAGTCACTTCACAGGTTTTGTCTCTGAAATGTTGAAAAAGAATACAGTTGTACCACTGTACAAAGGCAGGTCCACAGTATATCACATAAATTATAAGTAGCCTCATAAGTACTCATTATAAAATTATAGTGCACAAGAATGACAAACTGAAAGACAATGGCATATATAAGCTTGGAAGAGGAGGTTGTGTCCACTGATCTTAATAGATTTCTTTAAAAGTGTCATTGAAGCCCTGGAGGAAGGCCTGGCATGCCATATGGTTTACCTTGACCTTGCTGAGATTGTTGCAAATCCCACATGTTGTTATCATAAACTTTACCAACTTACAATAAACCAGTCTGTAGTTTGTTGGATAACAATTCTGGCTGTCCAGTATACCCACACTTTTAAGGTAAAGGGCACCTCCTCTACCCAGAAGATTCTCACAACTGAGGTTGCATAAAACACTGGCCTGGGCCCCCTGCTGGTCAGCATCTGCTTATCAGAAGTGAAATGATTGCATAGCGAGCAAATGTCAGGGGACCATAGCCGGCCTTAGGCATAGGCCAACTAGGCGTTCGCCTAGGGCACTGCTCTAGTAGGGGTGCTTTTCCAGTATTTATTTGGTATAGGTAGACCAGGATGGGGGCACCAGGTTTAGGAAAATTATCATCCCTTCAATCTTGCCACACTTGTAGTATCCCCTCTCAAAACTCATAATTATCTGGGACTTGGATACCTACACTGACAGTCATTCATTTAAGGCCATATCTTCTTTCTGGGTAGGAAGTCCTTCTACCTCATTCATCTGATCTATATGGTTATGTCCTATCTGCCCTTCTTGGTCCCTTGATTGTCCTTCCTTATTTGATCTATTCCTGAATACAGTCCCTCTTTTGGAATGCACCTCAAAAGCTGCTTAGTCAATTTAAAAGACTCTGCTTTCCAAGAAGATTTACACAATCTAATCTGATTCAGACAGACTCTGGGGGAGGGGGGCAACTCTAGTTAACATTTTGAGCACTGAAAGTTTGTACTCTTTTCTACATCTTCATCTTCAAATAACCAATGGGCTGTTTAACACCCATGCCAGAACCATCACCCCTCTTGTACATGCTCAACACTTGCTGGCATAATAACAATGCATAACCTAGTGCTTCCTCGTTCTTTGGAATGAACTCCCTCTACATGTTAAGCAAATTAGCATCCTGTCTAATTTCAAAACCAGACATAAACACAGGCTAGGCAACTGTAAATTCATGCCTGTAATATATGGAAATAGCTTTCTTACCAGAGGTAAACTAACATTCAAACAAAACTAAAGGGTGTGATGGCTAAGTTTGTGAATGATATTTAGACTGTGAACTTCATCTGAACCTAACAACCTACATTCATTGGAAAGCAACATATAGGTTTATGATGTTTGTTCTTGGAACAGTTATTATTGTCTGGTACAGCTTAATAAGCTGTATTAAGCAAGTAGATGCAAGAAGGATACATTATTTCAAAAATAATCTGTGCACTTCTAGCATGAATATTATAGTTCAGAGGAAAACCTCTGCATCAGGAAGCGCTATTATATTATGGCACACAAATATATAAGAAAAGATGATCCTTGGGCAGTAATACACATAATTATGATCCTCAGTCTCTAAAAAGCTCTATTTTCTAATGGATGATAAACTGGAATAACAGTCAAATGTAGACAATGAAAGTATTACACTTTATCAGTGAAGAAATATCAGAGTTTCTAGACTCAACAATGTGAGTTCTGTAACTCTAAAACATTAAACACAATATCACAGCTGTATCACTGAAGTGTAAAATTCACTGTTTCACATTAAAACATTCATTGTATCCCAATCTCTCTGCTACTTTTATATAACTCTGAGATTATTATACCTTGGGGAGATTCTCCAAGATACAACAATTTTGGATTTGGTATATATTTCCAGCAATATCACTTAATTTCTTGGTGTTTTAGCACTCTCACCGTACAGTGTGAACTAGAGCTCTCAACCTTTAGCAACAAAAATAATTAAGGAAAAGCCCCCAAATCTGGGGCACATTTTAAATGTTGGCATTATTATCTTAGAAATGCATATACAGAAGGTACATTATTGGGGTCTATATTATAATCTCGAAGGTTTAAAACTTTGAATCACTAAAGATCAAACTTTAGTGATCGAAGTCTTAAACCATCGAAACCAAAAAAAAAAAAAACTAAATTAAAAAAAAAATCTAAATAGTGTGTAGGCAGGGGGGCAAGCCCCCCTGCATCCCCTACTTAAATATACCAACTCTGAGAACGCACTACATTGAAATAAACAGAAATCTCCCCCTACGGAGATTTTCCATTTAAACATTCTATGTAGTGCGTTTTTAGTATTCTCGTGTCGACAATATCATATTCGATATTGTCGGACTTGAGATTTTTATATAGACCCACATTATTGCACCTCAGTAATATGCTTGTAGAAAAGATTTTCATAAGAAAGCCATATAGTCGTTTAGTTTAATGGTAACTCTTTTGCCTTGCAGTCTTCAGTTCAATCCTAGCCTCTGATCATTGTCTGTAGTTAGCAATTTTCTCCCATGCCTGTGTGGGTTTTCTCCAGGTATTCCCTTTTGCTCCCACTTCATAAAAAATATATAGGTTAATATACTAATCTAAATTATCTATATATTGCATATTTCTCTTCAGTCTTGAAGCTACACATGTGGCTGAAGAACCTATTTGAAAATTTGAAATTTCAAGACGGCAACTAATAAAACCAAAAAGCGATATCCTGGGTAGTCCAGTAGCGTTTATTTCACACACTTGATGAAAAAATAAAAGATAAAAGACCAACAATAAAAAGTAATCAATGCGTTCTGTGTACTGAGCGCTTTCACCCACAATTAAGATAGGGTTTATTCAGAGTACAAATGTACAAACCCTATCTTAATTGTGGGTGAAAGCACTCAGTACACAGAACGCATTGATTACTTTTTATTGTTGGTCTTTTATCTTTTATTTTTTCATCAAGTGTGTGCAATAAACGCTACTGGACTACCCAGGATATCGCTTCTTGGTTTTACTATTTGAAAATTTGCTGACATTGGCAGGACATAAATCTTTGGTGGCTGTTTTCTTATTTTTGAACTTAAGATAACTTTCTAATACCACTTATAATGTACATTTTTATAAGAATGTTGTGGAAATAAGGAATTATTTGGAGAATTGGTTTAATTTTAAGCATGAGCAATCACTCTTGACATATTAATCTAGTGTGGTAATAAAATAATTGCACCTCTTACCTCATCTGTTTTATTTACTTCTATAGCACTTTTTGTATTTTAACTAGTTAGTTTGTACCCCGCCTAAAAATATCATTGGACAGTTCCCTTACTGGACATGAATTGTTTAACAAATCCTGTTGTGATTGGGAGCACTTGTCAATAGGGTTCCACCACACAGGGTCATTTATCTATTTTAATAAAGTTTGCCAAAGGAAGAAAAGTCTAAAAAGTACTCTTATGTAGCCACACCAGCCAGATAATGATAATCCCAATGGAGTGAGGATTCTTAATGACTAGTACAACTTCTGTCTATTTAGAATTCAAAAATACCTTACACTGAGCCTAAAATAAATGCTAAATTAATTATAAGGGTCGTTTTTTTTAAGAAGAAATTTGATATTTTATCAAGAAATTCCCTGAGTCTTTCAATCCAAGTGGATCTCTTAGCTCATTTAATCCTTTAAACTATTTAATGAATCTGATTGTATAGGAAACAAATGCAGATTTACAGGCCAAACTCCATTTTGTCGGTGACTATTAAAAATCAAAGATCCATAACTTTAACAAGTCTGCTCTCACTACTAACAAAGTAGGTGTCCCACCTGTTTCAAGAAATCCCACTGAGAAAGCAGCCTCTTCTTCTAAATCTGATGTGTTCACTTAGCATCTATTAGCTACAATGGTGGGTAGGTGTGATTGCTTTAATTCCAGCTCTATGCCTCTGCTATTCCCCCTAATATGAAGGTTTATTCTCATTGTAGACTACAACATGTAGCATTGTTACCTTCTGCAGAAGGTAACTTGATTTTGATCACTGGGACTGCTTCATTTCACTTGGCTTTCTAAATCTTCAAGCACCTTAAAATTCACCAATATGCCCCTCCTAGCTACCATCTAAATTCAAATAAAGATACTATGACTCTTGCAAAGCATTTTTATACCTGTAGTTTGGTAGGAACATTTTTCTAGTTTATTTGTATATAATATACATAAATATATTTATATTATAAATATAATCAAAGCAAGAGGTTCTCCGGTTTGATTCTCGGCTGGAGTGCCTTCTGTGTGGTGTCTGTATGGGTTTCCTCTGCGTGTTCTGCTTTCCTCCCACATTACAAAAATATGCATCTGGAGCTTTTCTCCACAGGCCTCCACTGAAAACCGGCTTTGTTCCAAGTCAGAATTTCCAAGTAAACAAATAATAAATAAATTATAACAGCATACTACAATCACCTAACACATAAAGTTAGATGTTTATCATGCTAATATTGCAACTTTGCAAGATAATTGAAAGGTTCACACAAAAGCAATTAACAAATATAAATCTTTCAGGGATCACTGATAAACATTTAACTGGTTCTGATCTGTTAACTGTATTAGATTTTACTACTCATTATCTGATTTAATTAGTAGTCTTGATGAATGGTCTGCTTTTTTCCGAATACCTGTGTATGACATAATGTGTAATCTTGTCTCATGGGTTCATAGGAGATTAGTAGGCCAATGGCTTAAGAGCCCTTACAAGCCCAGCCAATATAACCTGATTTTACCCAATATAAGGCACCTAGGAACTAGAGGATGGCATGGACTTCTGCTTATGCCATAAACATCTTACAGATTGCCTCTGCCCGTAAGAACCTCTATGAATTGCAATAAAAAAAATGGTTAATCTGATTTATTAATTATTGCAGATGACATATTAACTTAATAACTAGCTGCTTACAGTTGCTGTTCGAGTTACTTTGTATTGCACTGCCATCTTGTACTTCTGGATGCCTGTGCCTTATACTTGGGCTGTGGATGGAAAATGTCATACAATGTATGTCATTTTTTTTAATGAGTGAGAAGAGCTGTTTTTTTTTTCATTCTGCAGATCTCTAAATGTAGAGAACAATGTATTGATGTCATCATAGCCGACAGTTATGTCTTCAAAAGGCGTCTGTCCTAAATAAATGAAGTAACTGAAAATACAGGCATGGCATCTATTTGGGATCTTTTTTATAAAAGACATTTTTTTTCTGTTACACAGGAAGACATTACCCCCTCTCCCCAGTGTAGGGGCTATATTGTCAACATCCCTGCTACTCATTACAATCAGTGGGGTGAGTTTAGCTTTTGTCTTCACGTCAAGTTTTCCGAAAATTAGTTTCTGAACTAATGTGGGTTATATTTGATTATGTGTCAGCTGTCATTAAACAGCTGTAGTACACTGTCTTGGTAATGTGTCATATGTGTAGCCTTCAATACTGCAACAGAGCATACATCTGACACAGATATATATATATATATATATATATATATATATATATATATATATATATATATAAATCAATACATATATACGTGCGTGTCTGCATGCATGTAAACATCATCATCAGTTGATTTCAATACATGTACTTCTATGCATGTAGAGTAAGCTATATCTCCCAACCCAGGGTCTTTGTTAAATCATCAAATGGTTAAAAAAGCAAATGATGATTTATTGAACCCATGTAAGTGAAAGCTTACAATCTAGAATGATTGGAACAGCGATTTTTTTTTCCAAGGGAAAAAAATGCTGTTCCACAAAATAAAAAAAACATTTTTAAAACATTACATAAACTGGGGGCTTCACCCACCACCAATGTGGGGGTCCACCCCTACTTAAATATACCAACTCCGAGATTGCACTACAGTCATGAAAATAGAAAAGTAATAGAAGCAGCCTCCAGGACATAATGATAACATTTCCATTGTCCCAGTGCTAATACAGATAGCTGCAAAGCCATAAAACAGTACAAATGCAATTACATCTGTATGGCAATAGATGCAATTTTTTTCTTGCTTAAATTGTACCCACTGAGACATTTTATGTAACACTTTTTATTGAACAAGACTTTAACCATATTTTTATGTTTCATATCATACTGCGGTGGTGGTGCTGCGGTAGCATTGTCGCCTCCCAGTAAGACGTTGTCCTGTTTGATTCTCAGTTAGAGCGTCTTATGTGTGGAGACATGAGTGAATGGGCGTACCTTCATTGAAGGTTGTGTTTCAGGGCCGGCAACTCAGCATGCAAAAATCTACTGCCAATAGTTCAGCTGTGGCGACCCCTAACTGGGAAAAACCGAAAGACACAACATTATTATTATCAAGGTTTTTAAAGCATTTTACTATAGGGGTATATATTTTAACTTTTAGAATGACAATGTAATTTTCTTATAGGTTGATCAAAATGAGGTTAAGTACTTAACAAGCAGCACCATTATACATGCTTTATCTGATGAGGTCTGTTTTTAACTGAGAAAACGTTGCATGGATTATTCCTGTTTTTATGTTCCAGAATTCGCTTAATAAAGCCTGCTTTCAACGTGAGTGTTGTTGTCAAGCCTTCCTTCAGTGCTAGCTGGTTTGATATTTGTCAATATGATACTGAACAGGGATGGATGACTTCCCAAAGGATACTATTATGCATTTCTTGGCATTTAGTTTTAGTTCATGGCTCTGACACCAGTTGTTTGTCTGTGTCAGCCCCTCCTGGAGAACATCTATGTTAGTGTGAGATTCAATGACAGCTCCTAATTTGCAATCATCTGCAAATTTAGCCAGCCAGAGATCACTGACATTGGCCTTGATTTCTGAGAAGTAAATGCCAAAAAGGAACGGTCCAAAGACTGACTCTTGAGGGACTCCACTTGTGAGCTGCCTATTTGTAGAGATGGAATCCTCAATTCTAACTTCCAAGGTCCTTTCCATGAGCCAGTTGGCTATCTATCAGGTGACATATAGGTTTGTACCTAACCTCTTAGGTTTGTCAACAATACCCAAGTGGGGTGTTGTTTTAAATGCCTTGGCCAGGTCAAGGTAGGCAGTGTGCACGATTTTGCCTTCATCCATTGCTTTGGTGACCTTCTCAAAGAAGTCCACCAGGCTGAGTAAGCATGATCTGCCCCTGATGAAACCAAACTGGGTTGGGTCCAGTGTCTGGAGGTTTTCTATACATCTGTTTTATTTATTTTATTTTATTTATTTTACATTTGTTGACTGGGATAGTCTGACTGGATATATGTCCATTTTCAGCTGAGGCCCGGGGAGAAAAGCTCCAAGATAGTAATACACACTGAACATTTAGTAAATGCTTGTTTCAAGCAGATTACAGTCATAAGCAATACCAGCATTTAGCACATATAGTACTAACTTATTATAAAGCACTTTACAAAACATAACATTATTTTCAAAGTTATATTTACATAACATTACGTTCAGGTTTAAGACATACTGAGCAGCAGTTATACAATTGACCTTTCTTGAAATGATGTGGTAGAAAAAAGTTAGAAGTACTTGAAGGTAAGGCACCTAAGTAATAGAGAGATCACAAGTCGGGATTAGTGCAAGGACATAACCAATGATTTTTTAAATATTTATTGAGTTTGTTTTTGAATTGAGTTAGTGAGGGTTCTAGAGTCAAGTCAGTTTGAAGTCTGTTCCATGTTTTTCCAAAAGAGATGGCAAACAGAGAGCCCCATCTGAGTAGTTGGATTTGTATGTTTGAACTAGGAGTCTAGTGGATGATCGCAGTGGCCAGGTGCTGGTGTAGGGGCTGATAATATTTTTTATTGCAGGTGTATTTTCTGGTTGGTAAAGGACTTTATGTGCCACTATTAGCTGCTTGAACTGCAGTAGGCTAGGCAGTTCAAGCCGTCCTAGGTGATTTAGGTTGTGACAGTGGTGTGTCTGGTAGGCTGTGCCAGTAGCAAATCTGAGAATGTGGTTATAGCAGGATGATAGTTTATTAAGATCTGTTTTGTTTAAGTTGGAGAATAGAGGTGAGGCATAGAGAAGAGTTGATAGTAGATGGGAACAGGCAATTGCAGTTCTAGCAAGTGGGGTAAGGAAAGGTTTGATTCTGTAAAGAGAGCCACATTTTTTATTAATGGTTTTGATAGTTTGATTGATATGCATATCAAACTTCAGGTTGTTATCAACTATGACACCCAGTAGTTTAGTGTGGGTTTCTGGGGAGATGATAGTGCTATTGTTAGCGGTTCTGTTGAAGGATGGCAGGGGGGTCCTGCATGTGGGGGAGAAGAGGAGCAGCTTAGTTTTGTTGGGGTTTAGGATTAGATGTTGATTGGATAGGTATTTTGTGTTAATGTTAATAAAGTAGCTGGTGAGGCGTCAGAACCAATCAAGGTGGAGTCATCCGCGTATTCAATGCAGGTAGCATCTGGGATGACTGAATGAAGATCGTTGATAAAGATGGAGAAAAGAAGGGGTCCTAGTATTGAGCCCTGGGGGACTCCTAATGTGATGGGAAGGCGAGATGATAGCTTGTCCTACCATAGGACTGCCTGTTGCCTGTCCTGCAGGTAGGATTGAAACCATTGGAGTGCATGGTTGTTTAAGGAGAAGACTTTCATGGTATTTATAAGCATTTTGTGGTCAACCATGTCAAAAGCCTTGGATAGGTCTAGAAAGAGTGCTGAGGATACTTTGTTATTATTGCGGTTGTGGTTAATGATGTTAGAGAAAGAGAAGAGGGCAGAAGTAGTACTGTGGTGTGGCTTAAAGCCATGCTGAAAGTTGGACAACAGCTTGTTCTGTGTGAGGTAGTGCATGAGTTATATGTGTACACACTTCTCCATAATTTTAGCTAGTGGTGACAGAATAGCTATGGGTCTAAAGTTTGACAGTTCAGTGGAACTGCCTCCTTTATGGAGAGGTATGACATGGGAGATTTTCCATATAGTGGGTACAGTAGCTTCAGATATAGCTCTGTTGATCAAGATTGAGATGGGGTATGCTATGGTGTCAGCAGCCTTTTGCAGATAGTCTGCTGGGAGGAGGTTGGCAGCCAGGGTGGTGGGTCTTAGTTTCTAAGTAGGGCATGAGTAAGTTGAGTAGGAACAGGGTGGAAGGTAAAGTATGTTTGGGTACTGGGTGTGGCTGCATTAGAATTAGAGCCATTGGGAGAGAGTTGGCTGGCTAGAGACTGGATAGGCTCTGTGAAGAAGCTTTTGAAGTTATTAGCAATGTCTACTGGGAATTGTTTTTGGGAAGCTGAGGAGGGTGGAGTGATGGTTTGGCCTGGGTGGAGTAGTTTGTTTATTCCTGCCCAGAACTTTTGAGGTTTGTTTGGTGTTTTTGCAGTAGATGGTAGTAGTGGTTCTTTTTGTCTAAGGTTATGGATTTTTTGGTGTCATTCCTTAGCTGTCTGAATCTTAGTTGATGAAGTGGGGCTTTTGTTTTTCGGTAGGTGTGCCATGCTTTGTTTCTGAGTGAAAGTTTGGTTTTGGTATCTTTAGGAAGCCATGGTGCAATATTAACCTTGGATCTAATAGAGCAGATGAGAGCATGGGAGTTAAGAATAGCAAATAATTTAATGTTAAAGTATGCTACAGCTTCATATAGGGGGAGACCTTTTAGTACTGACCAGTTGCATGCCTTAAGGTCCTTTTGAAACTTGGTGAGAATAAAATGTTTGTTGTTTCTTATTCTGATTATTTCCATGATAATTCTTTCCATGGCTTTACATATAAGACTAGTGAGACTTACGGATTTGTAGTTTCCCAGGTCTGTAGATGGCCCACCTTTGTGTACAGGGATGGCTGTTGCCTTTCTCCATTCATGAGGCACAAAGCTTCTTTGGAGGCTACAGTTAAATAGTAATTCCAGAGGCCCTGATAGGTCATGTTTCATGCTATTTAGAAGGCATACTGGGATATTGTCTGGGCCCATTGATGCAGTGTTGTTGGTCTTACAGACAACATTAAGGACCTGTTCCCGAGTGATAGTAGGGGGAGTTGTATTTGATGATCTTTCCTGCGGGAAGATTGAGGAGGAGAGAGGTAAAGCTGGAGCTGAAATTGTCAGCCAGGAGGTTTGCTATATCTTCTGGCTCGGTATAGGTGGCTGTATTTACAATGAGCTCTGCACACAATTGAGTATTGCTTTTAAGGCTGCAGACATAGCTAAATAATGCTCTGTGATAGTCCTTGACCTGAAAGGCCAAACTTACCTCAAATTTGGCTTTGGTAGACTTTATTCATCCTTTCAGTTGTTTGTTTAGTTTGATGTGCTTTTATCCTGCTGGGTGCTGCACCTCCTAATTATTGCCATGATTTTCTTCCTCCTGTTATACAGCCTATTGATTTTGTGATTCCACCAGGGTGGCTTGTTGTTTGAGTTAGTTCTGTACTTCTTCTTGATGGGTACAGCTGCCTCTATGCAATTATTAACATGCTTGTACAGGGTTTCTGTGAACAGTTCTGCATGGGCAGCAGTGTTCTCAGGGTTTCTAGGGGCTTGAAAATTTGCCAGGTTCTCACTTAATAGCAGGAGGTTAGCCTTAGAATAGTTCCTGAATATTCCGGGTTTAGCTGGGGGTCCAGGTTTTATTTTAACTTCAAAGGAGATCATTTTGTGGTCTGACCTTACCAGGGAAGGCATTATAGTAGGAGGTGTGCAGCAGTCCCCCATATTAGTGATGACCAGCTCCAGTATGGCTGCACCCCTGACTGGTATATTGACTATCTGGTCCAGGGAATTTGTGTTTACAAAATTCAGGAATCTTTGTTTATGTATGTTTGGTGTTGTATAGGATTCCCTGTTAATAGTGGGGTAATTAAAGTCACCCATGAATATGGTATTGTGTTGGATGGTTAGTGTTGCTAATAAGTTTAAATACATGGTTTGGGTTTTCTGGGTCATAGCTTGCAAGAATGTGGTAATGGAGTTTACCTATGGTTATTTGAACATGGAGCATCTCAAGTGCATTGTCCTGTTTGACCTGCCTTGAAGTATATTTATTTTTGATGTAAATCAAGACTCCTCCACCTTTACTCCCTGCCTGTGAAGTAGCTGGCCTAAATGTGTGGGAGGCATTATAACCTTGCACAGTTAGTGTGATCTCCTCGGCTTTAAACCATGTCTCAGTGACCACACAGACATCAGCATTCTCTAGGGTAAAGAGAGCTTCTAGGGAATGAAGCATTGAGCAGTAATACCTTTAGATTTTCTTGGCTTTGATTTGCTATGTCAGAAGTGCCTTCAGTTTGGTATTGCCCAAAAAAGGCACTATGGGGGAAGACAGTGTTTTCGCTAATATTCTAACGCCTAGAGGGGAGAGGTGCAGACTATCCCTGGCAAAGCATCGTGGTCTACTGACCATCTCCTTCCATTCTGACAAATATTGCACCCCCTTAGAATGACACCCTTAAACTAAGCCAATTATTAAAGACGTGTTAGCATGTGCCAATTTGAACATGTTTAAGGGAGCCCTGGGCTCCGAGAGTGTCAGAAGAAATGGGCTCCTTAAGACCTGCAGCTCTTAACTCAGTGTGGATGGAGTAGTTATCACAGTGAGCTGGACACTGACATATAATAATGAATCGTGAAAACTAAATATGCATATTAAGGTTGTCATAATAAAGTATTCATATATTGTGTATTTAAAATGCAAAAGCTGAACAGGGAAAGAAAATGGACATTTGCAAAAAAAAAAAAAACAGATACTTTTTAGGGATCATAAACAAACAAACAAAAAAAACAATAGAGGTTATGATTGTAGCATTGGGCAGTTATGATTGCAGTATCTATAGGTTCATAGGTTCATAGGTAGGTACTAGGCTATTGGCCCTAGGGCCTATACAAGCCTAGCCAAAAAGGTACCCTTGCTTTCGCCACCCAAGAAAATGATTTTCCTGTGCTCCTGTCAAGCAGAACCACAGAAGTGATCCCTGGGGTGAATTTCCTATTACCCATCCAATCATCAAGATTTTTCTTGAAGAGTGCTAATGAGGAGCTCTGTTTGACATAGATAGGTAGTCTGTTCCAGAGTATGGGAAGTCTCTGGGACAGGAATCTATCCCTCCAGCATGTTCTGTTTATTGTGGTGACAAGGTTTAGGTGGAGCATGTCCAGCAGCTCTGGGTTTGACAAATCTTTATATGTTAGGCAGCGAGCGCCTCTGAGTAGGCGATATGCAATGGAGTAAAGCTGGAGTTTTTTGAGACGGTCTGTGTAAGGCATCTGTTTGAGGCCAGTAATCCTCTTTTTGAGGTATTTTTGCGGCCTTTCCAGTTGTTGTAGATGTCTTGTGAGGTATATACCAAAAGGGACATTGTACTTTATAATGGGTCTAATGAGTGATGAGTAGAGGGGAGCAATGACCTCTTTTTTCTGGATGAGAAACCTTTTGTGATGAGGTGTGCCATGTAGAAGGATTTCCTGACCACTGTGGCGATGTGATTATCAAAGGAGAGGCTACTGTCTACCTGTATCCCAAGGTCTCTTATCACACTTTTGGTGTTAAATAGACTACTGCCTATGTGGTAGTTCATCGGTACAGAGTTTTTACCAAAGGGGATGACAATGCACTTTTTGGCATTGAGCTTGAGACCATGGCTTTGGCACCAGGCATCTGTCTCAGTGAGGCCCTTTTTTAGGATGTCCACATCGTTAGGAGTTTCGATTATGGCTCCTAGTTTGCAGTCATCTGCAAATTTAGTTAGCCAAAGACCTTCTGTGTTAGCCTGTACTTCAGAGAAGTAGATACCAAACAGGAGAGGACCCAGGACTGAACCCTGTGGTACTCCACTTGTCACTGGTCTGAAGTCGGATTTGGAGTCTGCTACTTTCACAGTGTGGGTTCTGTCAGTAAGCCAGCTGGCAACCCATCTTGTGACATAGGAATTTATACTTAGTTTAGTGAGTTTATCTATCATTCCAGAGTGGGGCATGGTGTTGAACGCCTTGGCGAGATCTAGATAGGCTGTGTGAACCACCTTACCTTCATCTATGGCTTTGATGACTACTTCAAAGAAATCTATCAGGTTTAGGAGACATGATCTGCCTTTTACAAACCCAAACTGTGTGGGGTCTAGAGTTTGGAGATCTCCAATGTCTTTGTTTATGAGTTCCATGATGATACGTTCCATGGCCTTGCAGACCAGGCTCATCAGGCTAATGGGGTGGTAGTTCCCAGGGTCTGTTGTGGCCCCCCTTTGTGGAGTGGGATAACTGTCATGGTGCGCCATTCAATGGGCACAAAGCCTGAGGTGAGGCTATAATTGAACATTGTACTTAGGTGGGGTGCCAATTCATTCTGTAGTTTATGTAGAAGGCAGCCTGGGATATTGTCAGGTCTTATGGATGCTGTGTTCTTGGCTTTGGAGAGTGAGATTTTTACCTGTGCAGCAGTGATTACAGGAACTTTGCATTCTTCCGGTATAAAGATGGGCCCTTTAGGGGGTGACAGGGGGTAAAGTTAGCACTGAACCTATCTGCCAGGATGTTGGCAATATCAGTTGGTTCTGTATATTTAGTGTCATTGTGCTGTAACTCAGAGCTGATCTGAGTGTTGCCATTGAGATTCTTGACATAGCTATGGAATGCTTTGTGGTTGTCTTTAGAATCAGTGGCAATTTTGTGTTCATAACTAGCTTTGGAGGATTTTATAAGGGATCTCAGCTTCTTACTGAGGCTGACCAGGGAGTTCCTCCAATCATGGGATTTTACTCTTTTTTGCAACAGTTTCTTTCGTCTGTTGTACAGTTTGTTTATGGCAGAAGACCACCAGATTGGCTTCCTTTTTTTGGAGGATAGCATCTTGGTTCTGTTAGGGATAGCATGATCCATGCACTAGTGTAAGTGGTTATAAAGTGCATTTGTGCAGGATTCAGCAATCGTACCTCTATTGTCCATCTGCATGGGTGTCGTGAAGTTTGCCACTTCTGTCTTAAGAAGCGTGAAGTTGGTTATGGAGAAATTTTTTACAGTTGCTTTCCTAATGTGGGATGTGGATGTCTAGGGTGATTAGCTTGTGGTTGGATCTGACCAACAAGAAGCTGTCCTCTGGTGTGGAACACTGGTCACCCTTGTTGGTGATGACCAGGTCTAGGATATTGCTGCCCCTGGTGGGGGTGTGGATAAGGTGATCCAAGGCATTGGAACTGATGATTTCCAGAAAACGTTGAGCAAAAGAGTTGATAAATGAGTAGTTTTCCCAGTTAATGGTAGGGTAGTTGAAATCACCCATTATTAGAGTGTTGGGTTGTACCTTAACATTTTCCAGTGTATCAGGAAAAGGGGAGTGGGAATCCTGGGGCATGGTGGGGGGTCTGTAGCAAGCTACAATCTGGATTGCAGTTTTGCCCAGAGTTAGATGAACTTGGATAATCTTGGATGCATTATGCTGAGCAACTAGCTTGGAGGAATGGATATCCTTAGTGAATATGGACACGCCTCCACCTTTAGTGTTTCATTCCGGGTTTGGTGGCTGAAAGGTGTGGTATGAATTATAGCCTGCTAATGCAGGGGTGCTCTCTGGAGCTTTGAACCAGGTCTCTGTCACTGCACAGATGTCAATGTTCTCCATTTTAAGGAGTGCCTCGATTGAGTGCATTTTGACGTTTAGACTTCTAGCATTGAGCAGCATTACCCTCAGATTTTGCTTGCTTGTACCTGTTACGGTGGTGAATTTGTCATTTGAACCTTGCCTAAAAAAGGCAGTATAGGGGTGGCAAGAGCCTTTACCAGTATCCAGAATCCCAAGGGTGACAAGTGCAGGCAATCTCTGGCAAAGCAGCGTGGTCTGTCGATCATGTCATTCCAGGCAGACAGATACTGGATTCCCTTAGAATGACACCAGAAGCTTAGACAATTGTTAAAGTCAATCATTTTCTCCTTGTACTGTGGTATCATTCTGGGTGATGGCAGGATGCTACTCAGGGCTAGAGTCATACCTTCCTGGGCTACAAGATCAGAGAGCTCCTCCTTGTCTCTTTTCATGTAGTCCAGGGAGGTATGTCTCAGGTCATTCACACCAACATGGACAATGACAGAGTCATATTTGTACTTGCTGTGGAGTGACCTGAGTGCATGCGTTATGTGGTGGATCCTGGCACCTGACAGGCAGCTGACAGTAACTTTTTCCTTGTTTAGCCTGGTGAGTTATTTTATATGTTATTTTTCTTAGTAGCTCTTCATCTACTTTATTCTGTCATGTAACCAGGTTTGAGGTTCACAGTTATTAAATTCCTAATTATATCAGTCTTCGTAGCACTCATTTTTTGCAGTTATCTGGCAACACAATTTGTACCCTTTCCCCTGAATGTTGCTAGGATTCCCTGATTGTCTAAGTTGCTTTTCCTGTGCACTGTACAGTAGCATCCCCCACTCCCTATACTTCATCTGACTATGCATGACCTTTTATATGTCAAGGAATAAGCTTACTCATTATATCAAAGTAAAAAGCACCTAGCAAAAAGTGCACCTAAATCTGAACAGAGAGTTAATGAACCATTTAGTAAGTTATTTTCTGTGTCATCTAGCTGAATCTAGGCAACAGATATGGTACTATACCTGGAAACTCCAGCATTTGCCTACTCATACTGTAAGAAGCATGTAATTGCTATAATTATCCTGGTGTGTTTACCTCTGCTGACTCATGAATAGCAACAGCTCCTAGTGCAAATAGCTTTGCCCCCTCATCTCCTCTAACACAAGTAACAAATCCAAGACTAATGTATCTCAGAGAAAGGGTAAGTTTTGCTGCAAATTCAAAATGTCAGAGAAAATATCCTCTGTGCATGAACATATATGTGATAGGAGACAACAGTCAAAGTACTTATGCAGCCTGCTATCATTCCTATGAAATCTTTCATAGAGCTAACTCCTCTCATAAGTGCTGTGACAGATACAAGCAAAGGAAAACATAGAAACAGTTCTTTCAGTTATGATCAGAATTCGAAGGTATTGATAATAAAATCCACATATCCCAGGACCTGGAGTATTATAGTATCATCCTACCCATCACCCAAGAACAACAACTACCAGGGGGATCACAAAACAGAATATGGGAAAATTGGTAAAGGCCTGAAAACCAGCTGTCTGGGAAGGATAATAAGCAAAAAGTAGTCTAAAAAGGTAATTGTAGCATTCTTTAGATAATTGAACTAAAGGATATGTACCTCAGCATCAAAATTCCTTTAAATTACTATATGAAATATTTGCAAAGAATGCATGTGAATGCAAAACAAGGCAATATTTCATTTTATAGCCATCTTCACTAAAAAGTAAATGCATAATTTATTTTATTAACTCTGTGTGTCAAGGTCGCTACATTTTCTTTGTCTCAGAAAAGGTGAAGATATGCATAGCTGTTTTTCCATAAATGTCTTCAGCGAGTAACATTATTTGCATATGGTACTCTATCCTTTCCAGTGCATGCATCACAAGTCTTGTTGAATATCAATTTGTTCTGCATTTTCTCAAATGCAGCAACATGCTTTGCTATCTTTACTCTGCTTTCAATGCTAAGCTTGAGCAACAGTACTCAAGGAATATATATACAGGGAATTAAATGATACTGATAGCATAGCAACTTCTCACAGTTCCACCTGACTCCTAGTCACTGTCTGTGTTGTGTTTGCATACCCTCCCTATGTCTGTGTGGATTTATTTCAGGTATGTGATGTCCTCCCATCCCTTCATAAAACATGCTGCTTGGCTAACTGTCGTAAATTGTCCATACCTTTTCTGTTTTGACATGGCTTGTTGCTGAAAATGCACTAAGGACCTGCCCAATTACCCATTTAACACATGTTAAATAAACATATCGACAAACAGGAGTTTATTATTGCTTTTATACAATGAAATTATTTAATAAAGAAATTGCTTGTCTTTTCCCAGTAATGTCTTTGTATAAGGGAACTTCAGTCTTCTTCGGACTTGTTCCTTGTTTACTGATGCACTGTACTGTACTGCACTGCACGTGCAAGTAGTACTTGCATTCCCAAGGTTGCACAGTACATCAGTGTAGTGCAACAGATGCAACAGAGAAAAAGAGAATCTGTTTCTTTAGCTTTGCAGGACATAACTTATTTTTCTCGTATTTTCTGTCCCCCAGCATATGCCAATAAAAAAGCTAGTGACTCAATGGTACTTCAGCAGCTGGACTTTTTTCTTATTGGTATACACTCAATTTACAATGGACATGCTGCTACAGCTGTCCAATCAGTGTGCTCATTTTTGAATAGCAATGAGCTGTTATTGTATAATGTACAATTAACATTTTAGCCTGTAAAAATCTGTTTTTCATTTTCTTTTACATTCTCTTTTAAATCAAGCCAATAATGTATCACACCATTTTCAATGGATGTAGTTATAGTTCTTTCTTAATTGATGCATAAAATTATGTGCAATGACAATCTTTCAATGATGGCATCCATGATGTCATGCAGTTTTAATGCTGCCATCTACAGCTCACGTACTATGGCCCATAATTCACCTCAATGCAAAAAGTGCATGCATATGTCATTAACACTGAAACTAGTGAATCTTTTTGACTAAGATATGATTTTGTTTTCATACTGTGTTGGGGAACTTTTTTTATTTTTTTATTTTGGATTACTGGTAACTGACTGACAGCTCTGGCTGGAGTGCACTCATCATAAGAAGCAATAGAAAAATGATCAAAACAGACAGAGAAAAGAGACTCAGGTGACTGAAGACTCGACAAGTAGCACTAGACATGTTTGAGAGCACTGGGTTCCATTCCGTAGAGAAAAGGGGCACACAGGGGAGCCCTGATCAAGGTTTTCAAACATAATGAAAAGGAAACTCCACCAGGCATACAGTGCTACGTAATGTCAAAAGAGAAAGCTAAATGGGGACATCAAAATGCTGTTAAATAAAAAAGAATTCAGAAGTGCAGATCAATTATTTAAGACATGAAACACTAATATATATAAGGAACACCTTGTGCAGGATGTAGATAAAGAATCGGCTGATGAGCTTTGTCAGCATCATGTCTGTTGAAAGTAGATAATGAAAAAGTTTATTCTGGCTACATAGTTTTATGGTTTATTTTTGAGGAAAAGTTAAAAAAGATGACCGGAGCACTTCTTTTCAAAGTGATTTATAGTGCAATTGATCCTCACTTATTGCAGTATATAATCAAATGCAAGCTGTGACTAACTGTGGGACAAAAGAGGTATATGTGAGAAGTAGTAATGTGCTTAGACACATTCTAATTCAAATGCTAGAAAACATATTATAATGGCAATACATGTGACTGGGGTTCAAGGTCTCATGCATTGCTGCATTATATACTTATTAGTCACTATTTAACTAAGTTGTTAGCAAGTAAAAAAGGTATGAATGTAACGATAGTTTATACTCACAAATCCATAAATGTAGCCAAATACAGATAATGTTATAAAAGAACAAAGCAAAAAAAATGTATTTTTATTAGACACATACACTTTCAGATTGCAAGTAAGACACTGAAATACATGTATATTTGATTAATTTATGAATTACAGGTTTTGATTATATAGTTATATGATAAGCATTTTTCCAGAGTTACTGTTGCAAATGTCAAGACAACTGTGCATAATTTGCATATTATATTAGGAAATAATACTGAAACTCAGATAGGTGACAGAGGTAAGTTATCTTCTAAGTAAACAGCCCTTCAGTGTTCAATCTAGAATCAAGGACTCTGTTTTGCAATACATTGCAGCTACAGTGTGCACAGCGGCTTAATAGGCTCAAGTCATTGTGTATGAAATGCACATTGATTCAGGTTGTGTTTGTCATGCAGTGTGCAGTGCAGCAACACTTTGCACCATTGCTTGTAATGATAGCGTGAACTACACATTGTTTCAAGTTGCGTTTGTCATGCAGTGTGTAGTGTAGCAGCATTTTACACCATTGCTTATAATGATAGTGTGAACTGCACCTTATTTCAGGTTACGATTGCTTGTTTCAGGTTACAATTGTCATGCAGTGTGCAGTGCAGCAATACTTTGCACCATTGCTTGTAATGATAGCGTGAACTACACATTGTTTCAAGTTGCGTTTGTCATGCAGTGTGCAGTGTAGCAGCATTTTACACCATTGCTTATAATGATAGTGTGAACTGCACCTTATTTCAGGTTACGATTGCTTGTTTCAGGTTACAATTGTCATGCAGTGTGCAGTGCAGCAATACTTTGCACCATTGCTTGTAATGATAGTGTGAACTGCACCTTGTTTCAGGTTGAGTTTGTCATGCAGTGTGCAGTGTAGCAGCATTTTACACCATTGCTTATAATGATAGTGTGAACTGCACCTTATTTCAGGTTACGATTGCTTGTTTCAGGTTACAATTGTCATGCAGTGTGCAGTGCAGCAATACTTTGCACCATTGCTTGTAATGATAGTGTGAACTGCACCTTGTTTCAGGTTGAGTTTGTCATGCAGTGTGCAGTGTAGCAGCATTTTACACCATTGCTTATAATGATAGTGTGAACTGCACCTTGTTTCAGGTTGAGTTTGTCATGCAGTGTGCAGTGCAGCAGCACTTTGCACCGTTGCTTATAATGATACTGCACTGAGCACTACAGCTATGAATGATGTGCTCAGCTGTACCAAGATGAACAGCACAAATCACTGAGTGTCCTGCTTACAAGATACTTAGTAAGCAAGAATGTAAGTACAGTAGGGAGTCGATTATCGGAACTAATTGTGATCTAGGTTAGTTTGGATAAACACACTGTTATGATAATCAAACATATAATTGAATCAGATAAAATCTTCTAAAAATGTTTTTGATGAACATTAAACAAGAAAAATAAAACAAATTTATTGTAAGTACAAAACAGCACAGTATCTTACTGTAGTACAAGCTTAAAAAATGCACACAAGCGACTATGTCTAAAGTTTACATATTCAGATTTTATGATTTTTTCTTACCCAAAAGCTTTGGAAGGCTAAGTTTGGATAATTGATGTTTTGGATAATCGACATTCAGATAATGGACTCTCTTCTGTAACAAAACAGTGCGCAGGGTATGTGGGGAAGTTACTAAGTAAAACAGGGTACATAGGGGACTACTATACACTATGCAAACAATGCAAAGAACATTTGATTAGTAAGCAAGAGAGCAAGTAACCAAACAATGCACAGGGCATATGGGGAAGTTACTAAGTACCACAGTACATGGTTGGGCAGTAATGCATACTCTACAAACAATGCAGAGGGCATTTAGTTAGTAAGCAAGACATCAAGTAACCAAACACTACACAGATCATATGGGGAAGTTACTAAGTAACACTGTACACAGCTGGACATTGTTGCTCACACTGCAAACAATGCAGAGGGCATTTGGTAGGGAACTTAGCAATTACACAGGGCACACAGCAGAGCAAGAACAACACTGTACACCCTGCAAACATTGAACGTAACACTTAGTGGAACAATTAGTATGGAAAAATATCAATAGTAATGCTACTGCATTATAAAAGTTAGACCAGAAAACCTTGAGTTGTTCAGCAGTGATGCAAAAGTGTGAAACAGTATACAGTACTTGACAGTTAATACATGCCTTGCATCTTAGAAGTGCACAGCATTAGTGCATGCTTTAGATTGCAGCAGTGCACACTGTGAGGG
Source organism: Protopterus annectens (assembly GCF_019279795.1). NCBI lineage: Eukaryota > Metazoa > Chordata > Ceratodontiformes > Protopteridae > Protopterus > Protopterus annectens. The sequence continues at coordinate 496,262,098 of NC_056733.1, forward strand.
TTATGAGATGTTAATAGAATGAGCACTGGAAGGTAGCACTGTACAGTGCAGCAGTATCAAAAGTTGCAATGGGAGTGTTTGAAAGCAAGGATGTAGGATGCTCACACATACAACAACGTACTACTAATATTCTGATCAATCTGTGAGCACCATCACAGCCTCTCATACCACTGTGAAATAACACTGTGCAGTCTGCACTGCGAGATTTGACACAGTGAGGACCCTTGGGATATTCTGTCATGCACACATTTACCAACAGCATGGTGGGATTGTATTGTGCTTATTACTGTTATGGCATATTGCTTCTTTATCTGCAAATCATCTTGTCTTTGTATTCCATAATTAAAAACAAGTAATCTCCATGGTATCCCTGAAGTCTCCAAACAACCCACTAAAGTGTAGTGGGTCTAAAAAGAAAACAGTGTAAGAAACTTCTCTGTGTGGAAGATTTTCAGTCCATATATTTCTAGTTAATCACTGTATATTAATCAGATCAGACAACAGTAGTCTGTGTACTTAATAAAGGATTTTCGACTGGAAACAGACTGCCTGCCTTGCTTGGATTACTTTCGAATACTTAGTAATGCTGTAGAATTATATATTTTCTATTATTACTTTTTGACTTGACGAGTTTACGTTCGCTACCTCTACTACTATTGTCTGATCTGATTAATATACAGTGATTAACTAGAAATATATGGACTGAAAATCTTCCACAAAGAGAAGTTTCTTACAATGTTTGTTATTCCATAATCACAATCATTATATATATAAACAGTGGCATATCAGATCCATGTATAGAATGTATTACTCTCAATACATTTAATCCATGTGTATCACTGTTGGCTTACCATTATACATCAGCAGTGCACAGCAGTCATCAGAGCATTCTGATGGTGCTATCAATTGTAGGTGTATGTTTACTCCTGACTGTTCACTCACGTGTATATGTAATGCATCTGCATACCGGTTTTCATCTATCTGTAAAGCAATATGCCAGACCCGGTATACTAGTGTATGACTGTCTATGGATTCACATAGACCTTTTCCAGGTCATACCCAGTTCCTGCCTTCTTTCATACATTCCTCCCACTCCATCATTAAGTTAAATGCACCTAAGCATACATAACATCACTACACAGAACATAAACACTGGTAAGAAAATAGTTAAGGCTGTTGTATTAAAAGAAAATGCAGGAACAAAAGGAAAACATGAATAACAGATTAGAAAAGTGTAGAATACTCCAGACAAAGCATTAGTAAATATTAAATAGGTAGAATCAAAATACATGCTTTTCCACAGAAAAATAAAACGTGTGTCAGTAAAACTTCTTTCCTCGGTTATTTTGAATGCTGTGCACATATCTACCATCCCTTTACTCTCTGATTACAGTCCTTAGTGTTTTTTATGATTCCTGTTTTGAAACATCACAGTAAATTATAGAAGGCAGATAATGTGGCTGCATCAGTGGCACATATAGGTAGGCAGGTAGGGTACTGACTTTTGGGCAGATATAGCTTGCTGTTGTAGGTTTGAAACTAGCATATACGTTGGATGGGGTTGGCAGGGTGATCAGTGCCTTTGCCTCACAATACAAGGTACAGGGTTTAATTCTGATCTCTGGTTAATATATTCTTGTAATTGTCTGTAGACTGATACCCTAGTATTTACCTACAAACCTATATATTTTTAAGAAGGGGAAGAGGGTTGGCATAATGGCAGAGGTCTTAACCTGACAGATTCAATGTACAGGGTTTGATTCTGACCTCTTGTTAGTAGCTAGGTCTGTAATTGTCTTCAGAGTGATAGTCTATTATGAACCCAAGAAGGTGGCCACATTGCACTAACCAAATAACACACTAGCTGAGAAAATATCAGGCCAATGCACAACATAGGTACAGATCAACAAAAGCTGATGACATACAGCAAACTTGCCTCATGTCTAGGCTGCAATGAGATAAGAGAACAAAGCACATTAGCATATATGGATATATGGCAAGTGGTGCAGTAAAGGCAGAGTGGAAGCACCCAAAGCAGCCAAAGTAACTGGAAAATATGTACCCAGAGTATTTGTCCAGACTTGTATCACAATGGCCTCACAGAATGGCAAAGGAAAATGTGTAATAGAAGGCTATAAATTCTATCAGGGGAACTTAGGACAAAGGCCGGCAACCAAGAGGAGGCAGAGATAAAACAGAGGGCAAGGAGGTTCAATAATCCCCCACAAAATTGTACAGTTTTTTTTTCAGAAGTACACCCGATGACATTCTGAAAGGTAGGCCAGCAAGTCAGTGTCTGAAATGGGCAGTGGCAAGAACTACACAAAGGATGGACAAGATGCAGGACAAGATATCATCCATGCTGTGTGACACACAGGTGGGACAGTATCCACAGAAGATGGAGCATTTCTCCTAAGCATCCATATTGGATAGCCTGATGAATGATGTGAACAATGGTCATCTAACCTGCTTCCAATTACTGTTGGCTAATGCCAAATTCTACACAAACCAGCTGTGTTCTGACAGTATAAAGTATCATGAATATAGTGACACCTTCCAATGGCTACCAAGCATTTTTTGAAATAAGACCTAGAAAGTATAGCAAATGTTTAAGGAACAAGTTTTATTGTTAAGGCCTTGTTTGTTGGTAGGAAAGTATGTCTCATGATATTGCCTATTTCATTTTTAGTGATGCTTTATTTGGATATGAGTTATGTCCTTCAAATATATTTACAGACTTCAAGCATGTCACCATATGGGATTTGTGATGGTAGCTCCCATGACACAACTAAAGGCTACCTGTTTTTATTCAGGCAGATCATGGTGAGGCAACTTCAGTGAATACACATGGTACAGATCCATCTTATGTACTTGGAATAGATTTGCACATTGTTATTCCTATCTGTGTCCAGAATCATCCTGTCATTCCATTGTCTTGCTGAAGGGATATAGCCAATGAATTATCAACTTATTAGATGTCCACTACATCAGTGGATGATGAAGTACAGTGGTTGAACTAATGAGGTTAAGGAGTTCCTTGGCTATATTCCATTGCTTTTTAGAGTATTTCGGACCTAAATGACCACTAATTGCCCACAATATAGAAATAAGTGAAAGAATGATACTGTTCTTTACATCAACTGCCAGAGAAACTGACAGTGGCCTGGCCTGCTTGTATAACATCAACAGTTAGACCTAAAAAATGAAAGATGCCAAGTATAAAGCCATTATTCAGTGTGCTTTAATAACACCTGGGAAGAAAAATATTATTTTCAGGGAGTGTTACTGTTACCTAAGTGCTGTTGTGTATAAAAGTCAGCACTACCACTACTCTTGTGATGTAGAATTCCTCGTGGTCAGTAAGCACATTTGTCATGTCGGAAAACATGTGGCCTGTCAATACCATGAACCAGTAAAGTTTGCAAACAAAATAAATTGTACCTAACTCTTGTATGCATGCCTGCACTGTCTCTGATTGCAGTCTATATACATACAATAATGCACCTTGCTGCAGCCATAATACCATTATATTACACATCTCCTGGTGCTGTGTGACACTTTGGGTAAATGTACTGCAGACATATTAACCGCTGTGGTATTTGGCTGCCTGGTTGTTTTGGGGAAGTCTTAGTTGGCGCATTGCTCTGTAGCTACTGCTATGCCTATCACACCTATCAAGAATACACACATTTATAGAGGTAAAGGAGAATAACTGTTTAGAATCAAGCTTTCATACTCCTTATATTGGTCTCACATGTTACAGTGTTAGGATTTAATGATATTCAAAGATTTATGAATGAAATGTTACCAGGATATGTATAAGGGATCTGAAGACAGAATCATATTTACATATTTGTTTCTCTTTGTTAACTGGCTAGGGTGGTAAGTAAATGCTTTGGTCACCAGCCAGTCTGCATACAAGGCCATGTCCAACCCGGAATTAATGGACATGCTCCACCTCAAAAAATCCAAATCCACCAAAACCACTAGAGCAAGCGACTTAAACCTTAGCACGGATATAAATAGGACGTGCTGGAGGGATAGATTTATCACTCAGAGACTCCCTATGCTGTGGAATAAAATCCCGGTCCATGTGAGGCAGAGCACCTCGCTGACTCTGTTCAAGAGAAATCTAGACCTGTGGATGGGAGATCGTAGGTTTACCCCGGGAATCATCTCTGGGTCACTGCTGGACAGAGGCATGACAAACTAATGGGCACAGTATTTTTTCATATAAGGGGTGGCGTAAGCCACAATAATTTGGGCTAGGCTTATAAATGCCTTAGGGCAGATAGCCTAGTATAAACCTATGAACCTATGAACCTATGTACAGCCAACACGCAGAGGGTCATGTGAACAAGTGTTGCAGGTGATACTTCTTACATCTGCATCACTGACAGCATCAGCTTGGTGACAAAATTTAACTAGATGGAGAGCATGTGGGACACAGACCTCCAGGTCGGAGTCCTGGAGCATAGCCAGTTGTTACAAGTGTTATCTATAACGGTGATGAGTGTTAAATGTACTGGTGATAGTTTTTTCAGTAGGGTGCTTTTAGAAGGAATTAATAATATTTATGACATGCACAATATAGATGCAATTAGTTTAAGAATGGCCAAAAATGAACAAGTCCATGATGGTTTTGGTTGCTCCCTATACTCACTTTCTAGCTTGTCTGATATT
>NC_056733.1:496271780-496274280 GCF_019279795.1 Protopterus annectens
GTCTGTGTGTGTGTGCGCGCGTGTGTGTGTGTGTGTGTGTGTGTGTGTGTGTGTGTGTGTGTGTGTGTGTGTGTGTGTGTGTGTGTGTGTGTCAGCATTTGTGTTCCCATTCAGATGCCATTTACAGTTATTCTCACAAGTTTAAAATGCCAAACCATTACCCTCCGATCCTGCAGCCATTATTGTTGTCGTTGTGCAAACCACCACTTGAAGAGCAATTTGGCTGACCAGGACTAACTTTTCCTCCCTCCTTCCATGATAGATGATACAGTGAAAGCTGTTCAATCCAACCCAGTCCTGCCCATCTATTGCTAACCAAACCTGGGTCATCTGAGTCTTGGTCAGGGCTTCATCCCTCTATGCTGTACATTCAGGAATAAAGTACTATTCTTCCAATATACCATGTATGGATGTGAATTTTGCTGGAATTTACTTACACCTGTTATGGTTTGGTCATAAGGGTGAAACCTTGAATTAAAGAACAAATCAGATGTATCATAAAAATAAATTTGAAAAAAACATCGCCAAACAGTTTTCAGATGTGCATAGAAATAGTTTAGATTATTTTACATCTTGTATTCTAGAATAAATTAATGAGGACAACAAACCTGGCTGCAATCAACTAGCACAGAGTGTCAGGGGCAGTGTGTGAAAGAAGAGTGCCAAAGAAGCTGAAAACAGTCAGATGCACAAAACAATGGTGAGACAAGTACTAATGTATGTTACAGAACCCAGGGCAGTGAAAGCAGAGCAGGTGAGGAAGGTGAAGGAAGCTAGAGGTAATGGAGATAAAGTATCTGATGCGATTGGTAGGATATATACTGTGAGACAGATGTAAAAATTATGATATAAGAGAAGATACCAAAGTAGCTCCAGCTGCAGAGAAGGTAAAAGGGAATAGGTTACGGTCATTTGGACACATGCGCAGGAAAGCAGAAGAGGAAATGAGGTCATCCAGGTAAGAGATGGCCTGTATGAGAGAAGACCTAGGACAAGCAGACATGACCATTGAAAAGGGTATGATAGTGACACTGAATCAAAAAATATGGCAATAGTTGACACAACACTCTGACCCCATGTAGTAAACGGGAAAAGGAGGAGGTGATGGTGATGACAATGATGAAGATTCTGGAACAGATACAATGTGATAAATGGGGAGATCCGATTTTAGGACTGAAGGAGACTGTCCAAACTCTGAAGTATAGTGCTTTAAAACCATTTGGCTTTAACTAAGAATTACAGGGACAATTAATTATTTGAATTAACAATTATTCATTGTTTTATTGCAACTTTATCAATTGATTTAAACATTTTATATACTCTTGTTTTTTTATAGTTTTTACACACCATAGAAGAATTTCGATAAAGTGCCAAGAGTGTTGCCGTTTTTAATGTGACTTATTTATTTAACTATATACAATTTTAAGTAGTATATTATTAAGATTCAAAAATTTTAGACCCTATTGCATAAACTGGTTGCACAGAGCAATGAAGCTCTGACTACAGGCCGGGCAATCTGAATTTGAGTACTGGCTTGGGTGCTTGATAGCTCAGGAAGGGCAGATGGGACATGCTCATCCTTGGGGGGGGGGGGTGGAGAGGGATGGTGGTTCCCACCCAGCTCACACTACTGTTTTGAAGACAGAGCTATGGCTGTAGTTGCAATAGCCTATCATAATGCAGCGAGATGTTGCCAGGAAGACACAAGCATGGCCAACCAAGCGGTGTGCCATTCAATTCATGCTACTTTCAGGGTCATTTAAGTGAAGACAGCATCTATTTCTGAGTAAACTGTACATATTCAGCCTAGATAAAAATATTGGCTACCCTTGTAGTCAGCTACGGCAGTTTTTCTTGCAATATATGTAACAAGTTTTACTTATACCAGAAACTTTAAGACAGATGTATTTTTTTCTTTTCAGAAGCTATAGTTTATTACTGATATATATATATATATATATATATATATATATATATATATATATATATATATATATATATATATATATGGTTTCCTATGACAATGGCGAGTTTATGTTCATCGAAAATGGGAATTTCAAACCTCAGTTGGTTGATTCCCATATCGCCAACCTGCAATACTGCTAGCGTTCAGTGCAGCAAATGCACTGTGCATTTGAACATATGTGATTGACATTATGACTACAGATTGCGGTACAGTGAGGATCAGGAAATTACCCTTTTCCCCACTGAAGTGCAATCTTAGAGTTGGAATATATAATTTGCAGGAGGGTGTGGGGTGTAGGGGACCTTGTCCCCTTGAAAAATGTTACATTACGTGATTTGCAGTAGTGACCTGCAAAAAAATGTCGAAAGTGCAAATGCGATCATTTTGATACATGCACTTCGACATTCTGACCTCATTATTATGCATAAAATCTCACATGTGAATCGCACAGCTAAACATATTTTATTATGACTTTCGATATTTTCATAGTAAACTTATACATATATATATATATATATATATATATATATATAT